>NC_091324.1:772456-874802 GCF_038502225.1 Cherax quadricarinatus | reverse complement strand
CTCTGTCTCCTCTCTCCAGCTCATCAAAATCCCATCGGTTTTTCATGAGCAGTGCCACTCCTCCACCCTCCCTGTATTTTTTTTCCTCAGGATCTGATATACCTTTGGAAAGATGGCATCTGTTATCGTTCCTGTGAGCTTGGTTTCTGAGAGAGCTATGATTTCCGGTGTTGCCTCTTTGACTCTTTCATGTCACTCCTCCCACTTATTCGTTATTCCTTCAGCACTGGTGTACAATACCTTTAGTTTCCTCTTCAATACTGTGTTCTGGGGGGTTTGTGAGGGTAGGAGACTTGGCAGTGTGCTGTGGGATTCTACAGCATAGTGTGGGGTGGGGGCTATAAGTGTGGATTGTGATTTGTGTTGGGACAGCGTGTTTGGTTGTTCTCTGCTCTGGTTGACCTCTGCTCACTCTGGCCTTGTCTCTCTTCCTAACCCCCTTCATTTCTGTGTCCTCTCCCTCACCTGCTGTCGTTCTGTTCTTGTTCTGTCTTGGTCTAGGAAACACCCTCTTGTATGTTGATGATTCCTTCAACCATGGTTTCTCTTGCAGGATCCTGTTCCACACTGTTTCTGTAGCCCATGAATAAACACTGACTTCTGCCTCTCCTCCTCTTATTGTCTTTCCCTCTGTGTTACTGGGTCATGGCCGTTGTCTCTCTTATTTTTTCCTGTAACTTTTGGTGGCATGGTCATGCCTCTGCATGGGACCTATCCCCTTCTCCATCTTCTCTCTCTCCCCATCTGTTATCCCTGCTCCTAACTGCTCTTCTAATTCATTCCTTGGCCCTGCTTGGTGGACTAATAGGGTCTTAGCATAAGTCGTGTCTCATTCCTTTCCATTAGGCTTTTTGTTTAGTAGAGGTGTACCTGCTTCAGATGCTACATCTCCTCGCTTCAGCCTATTTACCTCATATTCTAGGGCCTGTATCCTGGCTTCTGCGGCTTCAACTTGTGAATCCCATTTTTTCTTCTCTCCCTCCATTCTCTTCTCCTTTCTCGCAGAAAGATTACCTAGATTGTTCTCCCACTCTTGTTCCATCTTTCTACATTGCTCTTCTGCCCATTTTTCCTTACCAGAACCATTTTCCTCTGATTCCCTTCTGAGCCACCATTTTTTTATAGGTTAGGTGTTGTAATATGTGTGTGCTGTTTGTTTGTGTGTGTGTGTGTGTGTGTGTGTGTGTGTGTGTGTGTGTGTGTGTGTGTGTGTGTGTGTGTGTGTGTGCACGTGTGTGTGTGCGTGTACTCACCTAATTGTACTCACCGAATTGTGGTTGCAGGGGTCGAGACTCAGCTCCTGGCCCCGCCTCTTCACCGACCACTACTAGGTCCTCTCTCCTCCTGCTCCATGAGCTTTATCATACCTCGTCTTAAAACTATGTATAGTTCCTGCCTCCACTACATCGCTTGCGAGACTATTCCACTCCCTAACTACTCTACGACTGAAGAAATACTTCCTAACATCCCTTTGACTCATCTGAGTCTTCAGCTTCCAATTGTGACCCCTTGTTTCTGTGTCCCATCTCTGGAACATCTTGTCTCTGTCCATCTTGTCTATTCCACGCAGTATTTTGTAAGTCGTTATCATGTCTCAGCTGTCCCTCCTGTCCTCCAGTGTTGTCAGACCGATTTCCCTTAACCTTTCTTCATAGGACATTCCCCTAGTTCTGGAACTAGCCTTGTTGCAAACCTTTGCACTTTCTCTAATTTCTTGACGTGTTTGACCAGGTGTGGGTTCCAAACTAGTGCTGCGTACTCCAGTATGGGCCTGACGTACACAGTGTATAAAGTCTTGAACGATTCCTTACTGAGGTACTGGAACGCTATTCTCAGGTTTGCCAAGCGCCCATATGCCGCAGCAGTTATCTGGTTAATGTGTGCTTCTGGCGATGTACTCGGTATTATATTCACTCCTAGGTTTTTCTCCTTGAGTAAGGTTTGCAGCCTTTGGCCTCCTAGCGGTCTTCTTTGCCCTCCTCCGATCTTCATGACTTTGTATTTGGTGGGGTTAAATTCTAGGAGCCAGTTTCTGGACCACACATCCAGCCTGTCCAGGTCTCTTTGTAGACCTGTCTGGTCCGCATCTGATTTAATTCTCATTAACTTCACGTCACTGCAAACAGGGACACGTCTGAGTCTATCCCTTCTGTCATGTCGTTCACATATACCAAGAATAGCACTGGTCCCAGGACTGACCCCTGTGGGACCCCGCTCGTCACTGGCGCCCACTGTGATACCTCATCACGGACCATGACTCGCTGTTGCCTCCCTGTTAGGTATTCTCTGATCCATTGCAGTGCCCTTCCTGTTATACGTGCCTGTTCCTCTAGCTTTTGTACTAATCTCTTTTGAGGAACTGTGTCGAAGGCCTTCTTGCAGTCCAAGAAAATGCAATCAACCCACCCCTCCCTCTCATTTCTTACTTCAGTTACCTTGTCATAAAACTCTAGTAGCTTTATGACACAGGATTTGCCTTCCATGAATCCGTGTTGGCTGTCGTTTATAATCTTGTTCCGCTCCAGGTGCTCCACCACTCTCCTCCTGATAATCTTTTCCAAGACTTTGCATACTATACATGTCAGTGACACTGGTCTATAATTTAGTGCTTCATTTCTGTCTCCCTTCTTAAAGATGGGGACTACATTTGCCTTCTTCCATACTTCAGGTAGTTGCCCAGTTTCAAGGGAAGTGTTGAAGATTTTGGTTAGTGGCACATGTAGTGTCCCTGCTCCCTCTCTAAGGACCCATGGAGAGATGTCCGATCCCACCGTCTTTGAGGTATCAAGGTCACTTAGAAGCTTCTTCACCTCCTCCTCAGTTGTGTGTAATTCATCCAACACTTGTTGGTATATCTCTTGTTGTTGTACCCCACTGTTTTGTCTTCCCGTTGCCCCTTCAGCCTCCACTGTAAATACTTCTTGAAATCTCATGTTGAGCTCCTCACATACCTCCTGGTCATTTCTTGTGAGCTCCCCACCTTCCTTCCTCAGCCTGTTTACCTGGTCCTTGACTGTCTTCCTCCTGATGTGGCTGTAGAGTAGTTTCGGATCAGACCTGACTTTCGATGCTATGTCATTTTCATACTGCTGCTGCGCCTCCCTCCTTATCTGTGCATACTCGTTTCTGGCTCGTCGACTAATCTCTTTATTCTCCTGAGTCCTTTGCCTTCTGTACTTTTTCCATTCTCTAGAGCACTTAGTTTTTGCCTCCCTGCACCTTCGGGTAAACCAAGGACTTATTCTTTCCTTCCCATTATTTCTGTTACCCTTGGGAACAAACCCTTCCTCTGCCTCCTTGCATTTTGTTGTTACAAAGTCCATTTCGTTTACTGATTTTCCCACCAACTCTTGTTCCCACTGAACCTCCTGCAGGAAGATCCTCATTCCTGTGTAGTCATCCCTTTTATAGTTTAGCTTTTCCCTTTCTACTCCTGTTACCCTCTTCACTTTTAGCTCCACGATGTATTCAAAGCTCATAACTACGTGGTCACTAGCTCCAAGGGGCCTTTCATATGTGATGTTCTCAATGTCTGAGCTACTCAGGGTGAACACGAGGTCCAGTCTTGCTGGTTCATCCTTCCCTCTCTCTCTGGTAGTATCCCTAACATGTTGGTGCATGAGATTTGCCAGCACCACATCCATCATCTTGGCTCTCCATGTTTCAGGACCCCCACGTGGCTCCAGGTTTTACCAATCAATCTCCCTGTGAATGAAGTCGCCCACGACCAGTAACTTTGCTCTACTTGAGTGAGCCCTTCTTGCCACCTCAGCTAGAGTGTCCACCATTGCTCTGTTGCACTCATCATATTCCTCTCTTGGCCTCCTACAATTCTGTGGTGGGTTATACATCACTGCAATGACTACCTTGTGTTCCCCTGACTGAACTGTACCTACTATGTAATCCATTTCTCCAATCTCGTCCATACCTTCCATTTCTTGATAACCCCAACGGTTTTTTATTAGTAGTGCAACCCCTCCTCCCCCCTGCTCCTTCTATCCTTCCTCAGGATCTGATATCCAGGTGGGAAGATTGCATCTGTTATTATCCCAGTGAGTTTTGTTTCTGTAACCGCTACGATGTCTGGGGACATCTCCTTGATTCTTTCATGCCACTCCTCACATTTATTCATTATTCCATCTGCGTTCATGTACCAAACCTTCAACTTCTTTTCAATAACTGTGGTCTGGGGAGAGAGGTGGGTTAGGGGGAGCAGGTGCCCTGGCAGGGGCCTATAGTGGGCTGGTGTGGGGGTGGGGTTTGTGGTGTGGGGTGTGGGGGCAGAGGGCCTATCTGGGGTTTCAGTGGGGGTGGGGGTAGTGCTGAGGGGGATGGGGGACGAGGGTACATTGTGTGGGTTACTGTGGGTTTCTGTAGGGGTGGGGTTTGAGCTGAGGGGGATGTGTGGGTTACTGAGGGTTTCTGTGGGGGTGGGGTTTATGCAGAAGGGGATGTGTGGGTTACTGTTGGTTTCTGTGGGGGTGGGGTTTGTGCTGAGGGGGATGGGGGCAGAGGGTGCACTGAGTCCGTTTTGGGTTAGGCCATTTGATTGCTTTGGGACTGCCATGGTTGTGTTCCTTCTGTGGGTGGTACTGGAGGGGGCTGTGTTTGTTCTTCCATGTGGGCCTGATTTCTCCTGCTTTCCACCTTCCTTGCCTCCCATTCCTTCTTGCAACGTTGCACTCTCTCTTTCAGTGTCATCCTTTCTTCTTGTGTTCTGTCTCGATCGAGGTACACACTCTGGAACGCCTGATTGTCCCTTAGGCATGCTTTCTCCTGCAGGATCCAGTTTCGAGCTGACTCTGCCTTGAAAATCACTTTGACTGGACGCTTTTCTCCACTCGCAAACCAACCAATTCTCCGAAAATTTGTCAGCTGGGTCATGTCGTCCTCTCCTATTGCTTTCAATCATTTTTTTTCTTTTCTTGTTTCCTTGCCTCGTAAGTTTCCCCATCTATTTCTTGGAGCCCATAGACAAAAACGGCCCTCTCCTTTTCATCCTCCCACTCTCCTTCCCTGACCATCCTCTGATTCAAATTAGTTCCTGCCATTGATGCATTGCTTCTTACTGTCTCTTCCCTATCTGGTGTCCCTCTGCTTATTTGTTCCCCTGCATGTGTGTGTGTGCATGTATGTGTATGTGTGCATGTGTGCATATGTGTGTGTGTGTGTGTGCATGTACTCACCTAGTTGTACTCAGTTGAGGTTGCAGGGGTCGAGTCCAAGCTCCTGGCCCCGCCTCTTCACTGATCGCTACTAGGTCACTCTCCCTGAACCGTGAGCTTTATCATACCTCTGCTTAAAGATATGTATGGATCCTGCCTCCACTACATCGCTTCCCAAACTATTCCACTTCCTGACTACTCTGTGGCTAAAGAAATACTTCCTAACATCCCTGGGATTCATCTGTGTCTTCAACTTCCAAGTGTGTCCCTTTGTTGCTGTGTCCCATCTCTGGAACATCCTGTCTTTGTCCACCTTGTCAATTCCTTTCAGTATTTTGTATGTCGTTATCATGTCCCCCCTATCTCTCCTGTCCTCCAGTGTCGTCAGGTTGATTTCCCATAACCTCTCCTCGTAGGACATACCTCTTAGCTCTGGGACTAGTCTTGTTGCAAACCTTTGCACTTTCTCTAGTTTCTTTACATGCTTGGCTAGGTGTGGGTTCCAAACTGGTGCCGCATACTCCAATATGGGCCTGACGTACACGGTGTACAGGGTCCTGAACGATTCCTTATTAAGATGTCGGAATGCTGTTCTTATGGCCATAATACATAATACATAATGCAGCTTCTCCAACAACTCTTTCTAAGTTAGATTCCCTTCATCATCAGGGGTGTATGTTTATGCCTTGGTGCCTTTCGTTCATTCCCTGTTGAAAGCCTTTGTGCGGAGGCGAATGTTCCTTCCTTAGCCAGTCGTCGTGATGCTCACTGCCTTCGTTACTTTGTCCGGTCTCATGACCTTCATGTTCCTTCTACATGTAGGTTAGTCTCAGACATTAGTAGAAGTCCGTTATTTGTTCAGCGCCCCTGCTTACTCCGACCATTTTCACTTCATCTTCACTCCGGTCTTCTCTCCAGTTGCCTCCCTTGTATGTTCATGTAGCATCTACCTTTTTCCTTTCCTCCTCGGGAGGTTCCGACGGTTCGTGTCTGTTCTTCCCTACTGCCGTGCACCAAAGCTCTCCTACCTACTGCTGCTTCTCGCTCTCTTTTTCATGATCACTTCCGGTCACATGCACATGCCATCGCTGTTTGTACAGATGATTCTAAATCTTCTGATGGTGTTGAGTTCGCGGCGGTGTTTCCTGACGATGTTGTCCGAAGTCATTTGTTAGACTCAGCTAGTATGTTGTATGCCATCCACATAGCGCTTCACTGTATTACATATATCTCCTTCAGCATTTGTGATCATTTCAGGTTCCCTCAGCACTTTACAGGCCGTTAAACAATTTGATTCCCCTCATCCATTGGTTGTTTGTATTCAACTTTGGTTGTGCCTTGTGGCTAGGAAAACAAAGACGTCGTTCTCTGTTGGGTCGCTGGACACATGGCAATAAACAGGCGGATGCTGCTGCACGGTCAGCGGTACGTGATCTTCTGGTTTCCTATAGAGATATTCCATTCAAGGATTATTTTACAGTCATCTCTGCCTGTTTTCGCGGCCATTGGCAGCAACGGTGGTCAGACATGCACCATAACAAATTGCACTCTATTAAACCACTTTTAGGTTTGTGGCCATCTTCTTACCACCGTTGCCGCACTTGGGAGACTGTGGTCTCCCATCTCCGCATCGGCCATACTCGCCTTACCCATGGGCATCTCATGGACCGACACCCTATTCCTCTCTGTAAGATATGTTAGGTCCCTATTTCAGTTTTTCACTTTCTTGTGGGTTGTCCGGTTTACCAACAAGCTCGCAGGATTTACCTCCATCAACTCCACTGCCCTACTGCTCTTACCTTGTCTTCCCTTCCTGCAAATGGCCCTGCCTTTGACTTACGATCACTTTTTGACTTTTTGTCAGCAACTGCTTTACTCTACGAACATTGACACATAGCCCTTAGCATCCCTTCCAGCCCTTTTCTTCCCTCACCTCTGACCCATTCTCCACCTAGCTGTTTATAGCCCCGGCACTATTTTCTGCCCTGCAGCACTGCATGGAGCTTTATTTGATTATAATAATAAATGATGGAAATTTGTGAATGTGTACAGACTACTGTAAGGTGAATGAGGTCACTGTTTCAGATGCTTCCCCTCTGCCATGTTTGGATGATGTAGCAGACTTTGTGGTAAGGCCTCCTTGAAGGTTACTATCAGGTACCCTTGACAGATAAAGTGAAGGAAATCTCTGCCTTTGTAATTCCTGAAGGTCAGTATCAATATACAGTGACCCCATTTGGAATGTGGAACTTGCTGACCACGTTCCAGAGGCTGATCCATCAGGCTATTAAAGGAATTAAAGGCATGACAGCTTATCTGGATGATATAGCAGTAGCTTCTGATACATGGGACCAACATGTTTCTCAACTTAAGGCTCTCTTTGAGAGGTTTAAGACTTTCCCCTCATGGAAGGTTCCTTGATGTTGGTGAGGGGTTCTTGATTTAGGGAATTGGATCTGTGCTCCAGTTCCCCGAATTAAGCCTGAATGCCTTCCACATCCCCCCTCCCCTGGGCGCTGTATAATCCTACGGGTTTAGCGCTTCCCCCTTGATTATAATAATAATTTCCAGTTAACTGTAAATTTATGTAAGTCGACATTTGGGTAGTCTACTATTTTTTTTTTTTTGGGGGGGGGGGGGGAATGAAGTAGGTAGTGGTAAAGTGGCCTCTACATTAGTTAAAGTTCTTCCCGTTAAGAATTACCCAGTACTTCATGATAGGAAAACCCTCCAGATATTCTTACGGATGTGAGGTTTCTACAGAAGCTTCTGAAAGAACTTTACAGATGTGACCCCTCTAACCTCACTACCAGTCAGAAACAGAAATTTCAGTGGACCCCAGAGTGTCAAGAAGCATTTAACAGAACCGGACAGCTACTTTGTACTGCATTCATTCTCCTGTCTCCCGATTTTTTCAAAAAATTTTGTGTTACAGGTTGATGTATGCGAGTCAGGGGTGGGGGCAGAAATCATGGGAAGAGTGGTTGCAGCCTGTCGCTTACTTCTCTGCCAAGTATCAAGTTCACCAAAGGACTTATGCTACCATAGAGAAAGAAGCTCTAGCTCTGATACTTGCATTGGAACATTTTGAGGTCTTTGTGGGGCAGTTGTCCCAGGTGGTCACAGTCTACAGCAATCGTAATTCTAGAGTCTACCTCAACACCATGAAAAACCACAACACACATCTGATGAGATGAAGTCTCAGACTACAACCCTATAACATTAGCGTCATACATATTGCCGGCAAGCAAAATGTGCTGACAGACACTCTTTCCCGTATTTAGGTTAGTATGTTTTAGGGACCATATGGGTAGCTTAGCTCTTTTTTTTTCCCTTTATAAATATGTTGTTCACGAAATGATGTTGGTGGGTTGTTGCTTGAGTGAGGGGACATTTTGTTGCCATCTGCAGGTGTCTTGAACCAATGTTAGCTCTACTGTCTGCTGTGTCGTTCTGACGTTGAATTTCTAGAGAAAGCTGAAGCCTATCTAATGAGTTGCATGGCTGAGAGGAAAAGTGGTTCCATTATTGTTCAGTACCATGGTGGCACGCTACTCATGTAGGTGAAGGCCTAGTCCTGGCTATTAGAGTCTTTTTGGGGTGGGGGTGTGGCATGCTAAGAGTATGGTACATTTTATTCGGCATGTCACACTCCCATATAGGTTGCCTCCCAACCAGTGAACCGGGTGCTGAAGGTTTGACGATCAATAGGATACCCATCGCTAAATCAATACCTTGGTTCATTGGCAAATCACAGATAAGCCTGCCAAAGTTGAAGCAACGTGGTTCACTTGTGATAAGCATTGAGAGACTTGCCTGAGCTGCTGGTGGATACGGTACACTCTCTCTGGCTTCCGCCTTTGCCATCTTTTGTCACTGTATGGTACACTTACCATTCAACCTCTGTACATAGTGTACATAAGCGTACATGCTTGTATATATCTGACAGATTATGTCTGGTGAAGGAAATACGTCATATTATTGCTGAGTCTGTTTGCTCCACTTTGAAGCCCATGACGACCAGGTTGCAGGCCATACTATACCTGTGTTTGTAATACCATTGTAACCAGAGTTTAAATAAAACTGATTTAATTACCTGCATGCATACTTAAATGCTGGTCATTATCACTTTTAGAGAAAAGTTTAGATGTACATTGGCCTGTTTAGGTCAAAGTTTGTCTTTTTTTCCAAGGAAGAAGTTGACAGTTGAAATATTGGTTTTCATGCAGTTATTTCAGAGAATTTCGTCTGATTTCCTAAAAACTTGAAGATGAAATTCTGAGTGGCATCAAACTTAATGTACTGATGAATTTTAAGATGTTAATCTCTTTGCAATAACAAGAAACTGTCTCTTCAGTTTGGCTGCAAACATGGTGTTACTTGGAGAAATAACTGAACTAGATTTAGAAAAGATATAAGAGAGTATTGGCTTGGAAGTTGGGTATTTGATGAGTGGAACCGTCTGCCTAGTAGGCTTATTGAAGCTAAAACCTTGAGTAGTTTCAAATTTAGGTTGGATAAATACATGAGTGAGACGGGTTCGATTTCAATGAGACTTGCAAATGAGTAAATAGAATTATTAAAGCTTATTGCTTGGTTAGCATTGAAAATTTGGTTGGACAAATATTCTGTTAGTGAGATGGATTGTAAAGGACCTGCCTAGTATGGGCCAACAGGCCTGCTTCAGTGTTCCTTCTTTCTTGTGTTTTTATGTTCTTATGTTTGTCCTGATTTACTATTTTTATTGAAGAAATATGGATATTAGTGTCAATGTGATAATTTTTGAATACCTCTTTTTGGTTACCTTCATTCCATGCTGCTAATATTTAGCTGCATTAGAAACTTATACCGCACTCTGCACTATTCATTTCGCGTTCATTTAAGTACATGGAGAGGTGGCCAGAGGTTCATGCAATAGGGAATAACTTTCTCGGATCATGCAGCAATAAAAATACATCTAGTTTGAAGCTGGTCGTGTCGATGTTATGGAGTCTAGGGACAGAGGGATGAGAATTTTGATGGGTGCGCTTACAGTCAGGGGTGGAGGAGGCGGTGTGGGGAGAATGACCGCCGGCTTGTGTTCTGTGGACACAAACTAAGCGAAGGACGGCAACTAAGATTCGAAGCTAAGATCCAGTGTCCTGGTACCGGAGGTACCAGGACACTGGAGGTTGTGGAGATCTGTACAAAGGTGGAGAGGGAGGATAGGGATGGAGGTTGTACGGAGGAGGCAAATGAGGTGGTGTCCCGTGTCTCGGTTGGCAACGCACTCGCATCACACACTGAGTGTCCGTGGTTTAATCCCCGGCATGGGTAGAAACCTGGGGGATAATACTGAAGAACCTCAACGTAAATAAGATAAATAGTCCTTGATGACGCACTGACTTTCTTGTGTTATCCTGGGTGGCTAACTCAACCCCGGGATAAAAATCTGAACTACTCACGAAATCGTAATGACACGATTGCAAACAAACCATAACAGTAACAAATCGAACACCGATGAGCTACCGATGGAGTTTTATGTTGCATATTGAGAGGTACTTAAATTATTTAATGCAGGAGTAGGTTGGGGAGGATTCAGACCACAGCTGATGCGATCTTAATCCTGAGAGGGATGCTGCAGGTGGAGCAGAAGTCAAAGGTTCAGGGGCTGAGGTTGTGAAGGGATAAGGTGATCTGGAGGTTTTCTTTTGTGAAGGGGACACGTGAAACGTTGAAGTTATGTGTAATAGATTATGTATGGGAGAGGGGATTAGATCTAGCGGAAGGGAATTCTCAGAAGGTTATGGAAGGCGTATGTAATGTACCGAGAGCTCTGAGTCGCCGTATCTGAGAACTTTGAATCGTGGCATCAAGGGCTCTGAGTCGAGATATCTTTCAGTCTTACAGAGGGTAATTTTCCTAAATTATTTATTTAATATGCAGTATATTTGGTATATAACGTTTGTCCCTTGACGGAGTGACGAAAAACATTCAAGCAGACGTTTTAGGCTTTTGTGGAGTACAAAGTGTGAATAGTTAAGGAAGGAGATGGTTACGTCACGTGTGAAGGGGGAGAGGTTAAGTGTTGAACCTACGTCGGAGGGCGTTGTGCGCTTACTTTAGACGTCTTGTGGCGCAGCGGGATACGTTCGAGTATGGGGTGTTAAGGGATATATATGAACAATTGCGGAACGGATCTGAGAGCTGTTTACACACAGAGAAGGCGTTCCACTGAGAAAGTTGTATGGGTTGTTGGTACACAAGGTGAGGTTGCCTGTAGACAATGTTGTAATTTTATGACTCGGGACAATGTGGAAGAGATTTGTGAAACTACTCTTGTCACGAGTAGGGAAATTATTTAGAAATCCTGCATAGAATACTGCCAGCGAGGGATGTTCTACTTTAACGTATGTGGACATTTATGGACGAAACACAGAGACTCCAGGCTGAGGTACTTTTTATCTCAAACTCTAAATCTTCCACCGTTTCTCTCTGTCCTGGACTGATTAAGCCACTGGTTGGCGAAACGTTTCCTCAATAAAGAGAATGAGACGGTGGTTGGCGTTGTTGTTAGGGAGTGTCATGGTAGTGTGACTGTGGGTGTGTTGGGTGCTTTACGCTTGGAATTGGATGGACTGACATATGAAGCAGCAAGGGCAACAGCTTACATAATAGTGAATTATGTGGTCACCATGTGAAAGTTGAGAGGGGTGTGTCATAATATACGAGTGAGAGAGAGGATACTGGCGGCGATATTTTACAGAACCATTGCCTGCATTAGCGAGGTATATGGCACGACGTTTGAGAGTAAATTCTCTGCACATTAGATACACTATCAAGCATTTGTTAACACTGGGGGAATCTGATATGTTTTCAGAGAAACAATGTATTATACACCGGTGCTTCCTGTGTTGCACAAGTGATCCATACCCTAGAAAAAATTGATTTGTCGTTTTTGTACTAAGTGGCACTTTTGAAGTTGGTGTGGTGTCTGAGGTGGGTGTATCAGCGGGGTGTAGTCTGTGTGTTTCTGGTGTATGCAGTGTAATACAGTGTTCCTGGTACGTTTAAGGTGTCTTCGGTGTTGATTAATACTAAAATAAATTATTATCATAAATTATTAGTACCATTCAAGGTGTGAGGGCAAACTGTGATACGTATGTGGTTATATCTGCGTGTCATGCTAGGTGGTGATTACTGTATATTATGCAGTGAGTCATACAGTGTTTATGAAGAGCACGATATAAGTCACTGTAACTTGTCTTCACTTGAAAATCCACTGACTGATAATTTCAATGAACATGTTTAGAATATATACATTAATAAGCATTATGCAATAATCGCGAACAAGCATTACAAGATGCAGAAACACGGAGGGAGTTTGAATGATAGCTCTAGGCCTTCGTGTTGCAATCAACACATCTGGAACTTGCAATGTCGTACAAATAAATCCTACTCAACTACCCCTGTGGTTGTTTGCGTTGATAAGCATATATCCTTTCATAACAAATATTTTTCGAGCAGAGTTTTCCAGACAAGTACCAGTACTGACATTGTAATAGGGTAGATTGTAGCTGCGATCTTATATCACGAAAAAGAGTTAATTTCTGAAGTAGTTTTACGTTCAGTGAGATGCAACGAGGTCAGTTGGAACATTGTTGAATTAGTCACATAAGGTTTCTTCAGACTTTCCATTCAGATCCGAACATTTGTCTTGAAAAAATGAATTCTGTGGTTCTTGACATCTGCTCAAGACACATTAAATTAAGAAAAAGAAAGAGAAGATATAAACTAGAAAGAGAGAGACGCTCCCTGTACAGACGAAGGTGCTGCTGAGTGGGGCCAATATATCTGAAATACGAAGAGAGGCACTGGTCAATGAAATTGCAAATAACGAACTTAAGCTGAAGGAATGTTACAAGAGACAAGAATCACAGGAAGAACTAAAAGCCATAAAGGAAACTGAAAAAAAAAATACTTCTCTTATACCAAATCTAAAGGAAAAACAACATCCAGTATTGGGCCCCTGCTTAGGCGGGATGGGACATATACAGATGACAGCCAAGAAATGAGTGAGATACTAATTCCCAATATGACTCAGTGTTCAGCGAGCCACTGCCCACACTAAAGGTCGACAATCAAAATGAATTCTTTATGAACGAAACCCAGATTTGATCACCTCAAAAATCTCGGATATTATCCTAACTCCACAAGACTTTGACGAGGCAATAAATGACATGCCCATACCCTCTGCCCCAGGCCCAGACTCTTGGAACTCCGTGTTCATCAAGAATTGCAAGAAGCCCTTATCACGTGCCTTCAGCATTTTATGGAGAGAAAGCATGGACACAGGGGTCGTCCCACACACACTAAAAACAACAGACATAGCCCCACTCCACAAAGGTGGCAGTAAAGCAATTGCAAAGAACTACAGACCGATAGCACTAACATCTCTTATCATAAAAATCTCTGAAAGGGCTCTAAGAAACAAGATCGCCAACCACCTAGATACCCATCAATCACACAACCCAGGGCAACACAAGTTTAGAGAGAGATAAGATTAGAGCAGGTCGCTACTGCCTGTCCCAGCTACTGGACCACTATGACAAGGTCCTGGATGCTGTAGAGGATAAACAAAATACAGATGTAGTATACACAGACTTTGCAAAAGCTTTCAACAAGTGTGACCATGGTGTAATAGCACACAAAATGCGTAATAAAGGAATAACGGGAAAAGTTGGGAGATGGATCTATAACTTTCTGACAAATAGAACACAAAGAGTAATAGTAAACAGAGTAAAGTCTGAGGCAGCCATGGTATAAAGCTCTGTTCCACAAGGCACAGTACTCACTCCCATTCTATTCCTCATCCTCATTTCTGACACACAGATGTAAGCCATAGCTCCGTGTCTTCCTTTGCGGATGACACTCGGATTACCATGGCAGTGACCTCCATCCAAGACACCGCGAAACTCCAAGCGGACATCAACCAAATCTTCGAATGGGCCACTCAAAACAATGTGAAGTTCAATGAGGAGAAATTTCAACTACTCAGATATGGGAAACTTGAGGAAATTAAAAATGTATCAGGGTATACAACCAATCACTAACCATACAATAGAACGGAAAAGTAATGTGATGGACCTGGGAGTGATAATGTCATAGGATCTCGCCTTCAAAGACCACAACAATGTATCTACCTCATTTGCTAGGAAACTGATAGGATGGATGAGAACCTTCAAAACTAGGGACGCCAAGCCCATGATTCTCTTCAAATCGCTTGTGCTCTCTAGGCTGGAATACTGCTGTACACTAACGGCCCTCTTCAAGGCTGGCGACATTGCAAACCTGGAGAGTGTACAAAGAACTTTCACGGGACATATAAGCAAGATAAGGCACCTAAATTACTGGGAACGGTTGAAGGTCCTTGATCTGTATTCCCTTGAACGCAGGCGAGAGAGATACATGATAATATACATTTGGAAGGTCCTGGAGGGATTGGTACCAAACTTGCACAGGAAAATCACTCCCTATGAAAGCAAAAGACTCGGCAGGAGATGCAATTTTCTCCCGATGAAAAGGAGGGGCGTCACGAGTATACTGAGAGACAACATAATAAGTGTCCGGGGTCCAAGATTGTTCAACTGCCTCCCAGCATACGTAAGGGGGATTACCAATAGACCCCTGACTGTCATTAAGAAGGCACTGGACAAGCATCTAAAGTCAGTACCTGACCAACAGGGCTGTGGCTCGTATGTTAGCTTGCATGCGGCCAGCATAACAGCCTGGTTGATCAGCCCCTGATCCACCATGAAGCTTAGTCTCAGACCGAGATGCAGGGACGTTGACCCTTGAAACCCTCTCCAGGTAAACTCCAGGTATGTGTGTCAGGTGCCACTGGTACTTTATGCACTGCAGCTGCTCCTTCAGCTATGCTGTGTGTGTGTATGGATGGATGTGTGTACTCACCTAATTGTGGCTCCAGGTGTCGAGTCATAGTTTCTGGCCCTGCCTCTTCACTGGTTGCTACTAGGTCTTCTCCTTGATCCATACGCTTCATCAAACCTCGTCTTAAAGCTGTGTATGGTTCCTGCCTCCACTAAGTCACTTTCCAGACTGTTCCATTTCCTGACAACTCTTGACTGAAGAAATAGTTCCTAACATCCCTCTGACTCATCTGAATCTTAAACTTCCAATTGTGACCCCTTGTTTCTGTGTCCCGTCTCTGGAACATTCTGTCTTTGTCCACCTTGTCAATTCCTGGCTGTATATTATATGTCCTCATCATGTCTCCCCTAACCCTCCTGTCCTCCAGTGTCGTGATGCCAATTTCCCTTAACCTTTCTTCGCAGGACATTCCCCTTAGCTCTGGGACTAGTCTTGTTGCTAACCTTTGCACTTTCTCTAATTTCTTTGCATGCTTGACCAGGTGTGGGCTCCAAACTTGTGCTGCATACTCCAGTATGGGCCTGACATACACGGTGTACAGAGTCTTGAACGATTCCATAATGAGGTATCGGAACATTATTCTTAGGCTTGCCAGACGCCCATATGCTGCAGCAATTACCTGGTTGATGTACACCTCAAGAAATGTGCTTGGTATTATATTCACCCCAAGATCCTTTTCCTTGAGTGAGGTTTTCAGTCTTTGGCAACCTAGCCTATACTTTGTCTGGGGTCTTCTTTGCCCTTCCCCGAGCTTCATGACTTTGCATTTGGCGGGGTTAAATTCGAGGAACCTGTTGCTGGACCAGGCTTGCAGCCTGTCCAGGTCTCCTTTTAGTCCTGCCTGATCCTCATCCGATTTAATTCTCTTCATTAACTTCACATCATCTGCAAACAGAGACACTTCTGAGTCTGTGCCTTCCGTCATGTCATTCACATATACCAAAAACAGCACTGGTACTAGGACTGATCCCTGTGGAATCCCACTCGTCACAGGCGCCCACTCTGATACCTCGTCACTTACCATGACTCGTTGTTGCCGCCCTGTCAGGTATTCTTTGATCCACTGCAGTGCCTTTCCTGATATGCATGCCTGATCCTCTAGCTTTTACACTAATCTCTTATGAGGAACTGTGTCGAAGGCCTTCATGCAGTCCAAGAAAATGCAATCTACCCACCCCTCTCTCTCGTGTATTACGTCTGTTACCTTGTCATAAAACTCCAGTAGGTTTGTGACACAGAATTTCCCTACCCTGAAACCGTTGTGGCTGTCATTTATAAGCTTGTTCTTTTCTAGGTGATCCACAATTCTCCTGATAATCTTCTCCATGACCTTGCATGCTATATACGTCAGTGACACTGGTCTGTAGTTTAATGCCTCGTGTCTGTCTCCTTTCTTAAAAACTGGGACCACATTTGATATCTTCCATACCTCATGTAGTCGCCCAGTTTCAGTGGATGTGTTAAGGAAGACTTGAACACGTTCTTCCTCCTCCTTTCCTGCCTGTCCAAGGATTCATCGTCATAACGCATCCTGGCCACATCCACCACCTCTGCTGAGACATGTTGAGCAGGTGTCCTGACGTCAGCATCCACTCCCGGTGAGTTTGCCACATCCGGAAGCACATCAGCACTCATTCCCTCTATCGTCGTCGCGACACTAAGGAAAGCCCAGCACAACGCTCTTCTAGCAGTCACCTTCCAAAAAAGAGATGGAGTTGTATCCCTCCCCTAGCTTCCCCAGGAGCCACAGCAGAACCATTAAGGGGAGGTAACATCCTTACCTCAATATACAAGCAACACCACCACACTTTCTCCACCACCCAGTGGTGTCATCAGCGACACCACCTGTACTTCTCCACCACCCAGTGGTGTCATCAGCGACACTACCTCTACTTCTCCACCACCCACTGGTGTCATCAGCGACACTACCTCTACTTCTCCACCACCCAGTGGTGTCATCGGTCATTAATTCCAAGCATTTATTATATGCCTTGGTTACATGACCTTTTCTAGCCTGTAGTGATGATTTTTTTGCTCTATATTCCATATGTTTTTTCTTCTATATTAATTTCCTCATTTTTCATACATGATGCAATGTATTAAATTCAACTTAATTAATAACACTGATTATGTACTTAATTATGCACTTTATAAAGGTAAATATTGCAGCTTACCTTTGAATAAATCCTAGCTACACTTGAGCTTTGCAATTACATGTAAGAAAATTTTTATAATATAAATTTTAAATGTACATTAATACAAACCTTAGTCAGACTTGGCTTATCAAAATTAATATTATACAAATACATTAATATAAATCCTAGCCACTTTGGCTTTGCAAAATTAATATTGTAATAATTATAATCCACTACACATTAAGTAAATTTGTGAACTTAACATCCACCTCCTGTCATTTCACATATAATTATTAAGTAATTAACTAATTAATGACTTCACTAATTACATCCGGTTCAAGAAGGACCAATGGGCAAATTAAATGTGGAAAATTACATTTATCTGGACATAACATAAGGTACATACCAGTAAATGGTAACAAAGATAATTATTATTTATCAAAGTTACATAGACAAGTAGGAATTTGGGACACCTAGGTCGAAAAAAATGTCCCCCTTCGATACCTACCACTGTCATATCCACAAGTTGCTCTAGACCTATTAATTACAAATGAAATATGCATCACCAGGAATTCTGGTAAATATAAAAATTTGTGGACTGTATATTAAAATTAATAAATAATTACATATGCACATTTATATAACAGAAGGAGAATTTATAATCATAACACTCACCTATTTGTCTGGACCCCCCCCCCCTCTTTTGCCTACATTTATGAAAAATTTACTTGCCAGAATTTAAACATAAATTAGGTTCTTGTAGCTGCCCTGTACATCGGTTTAATGCTCAACTTATGCAGAAATGCATATCCAACATTTTCGGCTCCTATTTGAGAGGTTTTAAGCCCAATATAACCTCTAGAACACGAAAATTCTTCCAATTATTCACTAATGTTTGTGTTGACTCAATTCAAACATGGCGAGTTTTCTGCGCAGGCGCAGGGCTTCCCATTTTTTATAACATAATTTTTATTAAATACAGTATAGGCCATCAATTTACATATACTGTATTTCAGGAAAATATATAGTATTTTCCACAAGAAATTCGTATTTCCACTTATCATTTAATTACTGTAGTTGGATCACACCACAACACCTACCTAACATATAGAAACCTACACCTGCCAGTGAGAAAAGTAAATGAAAGGACAGTGGCATCCTTCCCTGTATGAGTGATGGCGGAGTCTCCTTATGTTTCACCATCCACACGTAATTCTGGAGGTCCCGCAAATTTCCTCTCCCAGTTCTTCAGCAGAGAACATTAACACAGGTTGCTATTACAAATTTGGGACGAAACTTCTAATTATGGCCTCGATGACGCCGGATTACCCACTGCCCCTAACTGACCAGTGTTCACACATTCAGTTTCACTATGGCGTCCTCTTCCCTCTGTATCACTCCGCGGCCGCTGCACACCCTCCTTCACACCAAATTTCTTGGAAGGTGAAATCAGCATCTCATCTCAATACACAATTATTATATTATTCATTTTTACTCATGCTGAATTTTAGGAAAATTGTAAAGAAATTTCCATAGTACTAAACCCGTAGGGATTATACAGTGCATGTGGGGGGGGGATGATGGAGGTCATTAAAGCTCAATTCAGGGAATTGGAGCACAGATCCAAATTCCCTAGATCAAGAACCACCTCACTAGCATCAAGGAACCACACTTGAGGGGAGACTGGGAACAAGCCTCTTCCACTTTCGAGGGTAAAATTTGATCTTTCAGCTATGTGTAAGTTTATTCAGGTATACATAATTACAGTTACATAGATTATCATACATAGCAGCATATGTGTAGAGAACCTAGGATAACCCAAAAAAGTCAGACAGAGTGACTTCCTCAAAGATAGACACATGTGCAACATCTGGATGTCTTTATTGTAGACGTCTCGCCATTCAGTGCCTTTATCAATACAAATTCAAGGGCATAATTAGAAGACAGTAGAAATATATACAAAAAATAAGGTAATCAGTCCTTCAGCCTTGGAGTTAGTGTGAAGAGCACCGTAGTCAAGAAGAATCTGAAGCACAGGCAAGAAGGCTGGTGCTTAAATACTTGGGTGAGATGAAGGACGGGCAGCAGACGAAGGCATTGTCACTGGTAGGTGGGATTTCCCAGTGGAAGTAGGTAATCCCCAAGTGACGGGTCAGTAGTAATTAAGAGGGTTGTGGAGATGTCCTTTGAACCAAGATTCCATGATGTTGCAGTGCCATCTTTTCAGTACTGTATACCATACATGTACAACTTGTCAGATACTGCAGCATCATGGAATCTTGGTTCGGAGGACATCTCCACAACCTTCTTAACTACTACTGACCGGTCCCTTAGGTATTACCTACTTCCACTGGGGAATTCCGCCTACCAGTGACAATGCCTTCATTTGCTACCCGTCCCTCACGTGACGCCGGTATATAAGCGCCAGCCTTCATGTCTGTGCTTCAGACTTTTCACGACTACGGTACTCTTTACAAACTTCAAGGCTGAAGGGCTGATTACCTCATCTTTTGTATATAATTCTACTGTCTTCCAAGTATGTCTTTTATTTTGTATTGATAAAGTCACTGGATGGCGAAACGTCTACAATAAAGATACCTAGATGTTGCACATATTTCTAATTCATCCTAACTTTCTGCCTTGTTTCTGACAAGGGGCTGATATATAATCTATAAAAGGGGGTCTACGGCAGCTCTCCCACAGTAAGTGCGAGCCTCGAGTAAACACACACACCTTCCTACCCAGGACTACACCTCTGCATCAAGGACGGACGAAAAGAGAATGACTTGGAGAGCATATATATATGTAGTGGAACGAAGGCGGGGTAGGGGTCGGCCTAGGAAAGGTTGGAGGGAGGGGGTAAAGGACGTTTTGTGTGCGAGGGGCTTGGACTTCAAGCAAGCATACGGGAGTGTTAGGAGCGAGTGGAGACAAATGATTTTAGGACTTGACGTGCTGTTGGAGTGTGAGCAAGGGATTCAGGGGAAACTGGAAGGCTGGACTTGAGTCCTGGAGGCGGGAAGTACAGTGTCTGCACTCTGAAAGAGGGGTGTTAATGTTGCAGTTTTATAACTGTAGTGTTGGAGCGCCTCTGGCAAGACAGTGATGGAGTGAATGATGGTGAAAGTCTTCTTTTTTGGTCCACCTGCCTTGGTGGGAAACGGCCGATGTGTTAATAAAAAAAATAAGAAATAAAACAATCAGGTGAGGGATGCGGGAACTGTTTTAACGTGTTATTGAATTAATAAGAAAGTTCTCTTAATTAATCCTTGATAATCAGTTTCCCTTCCTTATCATACAACCCACTAATGGCAAGTGTTTTCATTTATGTGATGCTGAACGTATGAGTGCTATAATTTAAAATTAAGATATTACATAAGCAGAAGGGGATTTCCACGAGCTGTGAGCGGTGACAGACGCAGCATCAGTGAGCATAACGCTGCAACAGATCAAGAAACATTGATCAACTATAAGTGACAACTTTTAGGAGTATTTGCACCCTAAAAGCGATCGCTATAGCATGCCATTGAAGAAAATTTTCTAGTAGAAACAATATATTGGAATACACCTTTTTCAGTACTTTTTTTTTTTTTGCCTCTCCTGGGACTCCTTTATATTTCTTCCAGTACTGAAAATTTTCAGTTTTATACTTCGATGTCAGAGTTCGTCGGCGACGCACCGGAAGATCTTCGTAACACAAGATCGTGTTGCGATCCTGAGTATGATAACATATTCACTAGATGCTGAATTATTTCCTTTATTTTGACAGTGTTCGATCATTTATATATCCCTAAATTCAGACATATTGATCAGAGAAGGTATCAGAGACTAGTACGGATTAAAATATTCCCTTACATTTAGCGATGGATATTTCCATATTTTGACTGTATTATGAACGTCTGAGTGAGTCACTCAGATCAACAAGTTTCACAGATTATTCTTTCGTTCATTCTGTTGTGGTCCGTCGTAGGATCAACGTCTACAACAACAGTTGCATCTGTGTTTGTTGACAGTTGTATCTGTGGCACTGTGCGTCAGGAGCTGCTTCTTGCTGCGCCCTCACTATAGGGCCACGGGTGCCATTGAACAAATACCCTCTTTAATATATTTTTGTAATAAAGTTGGTAGAATTACCGACAATATGTAAAGTAAAAGGACACAAGTGCAACTAATGTGACATTTATTGTGGCAATGTTTCGCTCTCCAGGAGCTTTATCAAGCCATTACGTAATGGCTCGATAAAGCTCCTGGAGAGCGAAACATTGCCACAATAAATGTCACATTAGTTGCACTTGTGTCCTTTTACTTTACTTAATATATTTTTCCTGACAAATGTTATAACAACTGGTTAGACAAAAAAAAGGGAAAAAAATGCTCTTTGTAAGTTAAAACAAATTCCTCAGTTCGTTCTTGCCATACGTAGGACCAGTCCTTGAGTATGTGGCACTTCTGTGGCGCCCTCTTCCTAACTAAACCCAACATAAACACATATAAACAACAAGAGATCTTAATGACCCTCGTGTATTCGACAAGCCGCAAAACCCCAAGACATTCAGGCATGTGCCTGCAGACAGGTGCTGGCGTAAGTAACCTTGAAGCTCAAGTTGAAATTGCATCTGTAAGATTTCTTTCATGTCCTAGACTTGAACTGGCAAGAAGTGGTATGCCGCGACTTACCAAATATGCTGAAGTGTAGACAAGGACACTCAAAATAATACGGAGGGAAACTGCGTCACTCACCGCAGTAAATGAGTCGTCAGGACAGGTTTCGTCAACAAAACAGCAATAAAAAGAAACGTAAAATGAATTTTGCAAAGAGCGAGATTCCAGGACTTATTGCCGGGTCTATTTAAACAATGTTGTTTCCACCGCATTACGAAAGTCTTATTTTATTTTAATAGTTGGTTTTGTGGGTCTCGTGAGTCGAGTGAAGTGAGTAATGGGAGGTTATGTGATGTAAATTTTCTGAACATCGTTTACTTCAGTATAAAGGGAGGTTATTGCTACAGTGACTCAGTCCAGCACCAGGTTCCCCGGATGATGATCTGATCAGTCAAGTTGTTGGCGCTAACATCAAGCAGTCCAATGTAGGCACCACAACCAGGCTGATTAGGAACCAATTTGAGGATCTATCAAGTTCCGTCTAGGGTCTTGCCTCGTAGTAATTTCCTAAATATAATTATTAGTGTGTTTGTTAGTGTACTCGCTGCTTAACATTATACCGAGCTTCTTGCTCTCATAAAAAAATATTCTGATATAAATATTCAGAATCACTACTTCCAGAACTGCGGTGTTCTTCACCAACACCAAGACTCAGGGACTGATATCCTCGTCTTTTTTTACATAGTTCTACATTCTTCATATTATGTTCTTGTATTGTACTGATAAAGCCTCTGAATGTTGCACATGTGTCTAATTCTTTATACTGGGAAAACAGTATAGAGAACGTTAGTCATTCCCAGTAATTTAAGCATTTGACTGAATTTAAAAGGAGAGTGAAAGTTCTCTGTATATTCTCTAGTTCTGTAATTTTCCTGATCTTAAGAGTACATCAACTACGTAAAGCTGAGGTGCCTTAAACAACATCATTATCTCACTTGTTGCTACATTAACTCTCTAGTCTATCATTTTCTTTACAGTTATGATAGTGATATTGTTGTGATCCTTGAATATAAGATCTTATGACGTTATTACTTCTAAGTACGTAATGTTCGTCTGTTGATCTACTGGGTGGTTTCATCTTGTTTTTAATCCCAATTCCAGTTTTTAAATATTAATTTTTTCATGAGGAGTAACTGCAATTAGTCCTCACTGAGCATCGTATTGGTTTTTTGTGTCTAATTAGCAAACCTGTTGTTCATTTTGCGACAAAAGCAACAGATTTCTCACACACCTTGACCAATATATAAAAGGCAAATTCAGATAGCAAGCCAGTGGAAATATTGCCCAGGACGGCTGTGGTGGCCATTTTCCAAAAAGGCGTCAATGAAATTTAATCAACTTCAAAAAATGGCAACTGCAGATGACCACTGGTACTCAGGACACTTGCCACTAAATTTTTTATGAAGGTTGTATAAAGCCATTTACATGAAGTAACCTTTTTTTAAAAAAAAGGAATAGACATATGCGTGGAACATGCTATTTTTATTGATTTTTTTTTTAAACTTGATCACAAATCAGATAGTTTAACACTCTATTATATTCTCACTGTCAATACTAAATCAAACATCATCTAGTTTACCCTAGAAGCGACCTATGTAATTAACGTAGCTCAGCATTCACGGCCAGACTCGTATTATATTTTGATGATCGAATCTCACGAAATTGTCTGGTGATGCTTAAGTTTCTACTGTGATACTAGTAATGGAATTTATGTTAAATGTTACCTATATTCTCAAAGCATTTTTGGAAGCAAAGGTACTAGAATGATTCAATTCAAATTATTAAATAAATCGCAGTCAAGAAAATGTCTCCAAAATCAGTTGTTACCAGATTACATTTTTTCTGACTACAGTTCCGTAGCTAGCAGTTGTACGAGCAATCTTTTCCACACACACACAACTCTATTTGAGTCCAGCCTTTTTCACTTGCAACATTTTACACAACATTTGTTGCATTTGCATGGCACGACCTCAGAGCAGGTGTATTTTCCAGTGTTTGTTGTTGGGTCACCTGTTATAGGCTGGGCATTGTGTGTGTTAAACTTCGCTCCTATTCTATCCTCCCATGTTCTATATATTCCGGGTAAACTGCCCAGAGTAACACCATCCTGCCCAGAGACTGAGATAGCCTAGGATAGTGTGGGATAGGCTAGGATACCCTGGGATAGCCTAGGATAGTGTGGGATAGGTTAGGATAGGCTGGGATAGCCTAGGATAGTGTGGGGAAAGGCTAGGATAACCTAGGATAGTGGTAAACTCATTCAATGGGACTTGTGTACTCCCTTATCATTTTTCGTTCAGCCCTTGTTGGCTCAGAAAGGCATGAGTGAGCGCGTAACATCAAACCTGTGTGTACTGGGTAACTGAGGTATCTATTTGAATGCTGTGTCTACCTGCTGCATTTGATGTATTGACATCAATCCGCTTTTGTTGGACGATGTGGTGTTTCAGCGTATGAGCGATGGTAAGTGGCAGGGTGGCCAGCGGCAGCGGCAGTGGCAACAGGAACCTTGTCCTCTATTTTTACTTCTACCTGAGGTTCCCGGCAGCCCAGTGATGTCCTAATCAAGACCCGCATAACACTAACATGTGTGGATACCCAGAATGATATAAAGCAACTGCAGAAATCACCCAAAAGTTCACAAATTTACCAACTAATAGGACTCGTACTAGCAACTCCTACCCCGCTGCCACTGAAGTGATACTCCACAACATTCACCCATCACCCATCGCCTACTATTCACCCGAAGCCACAGCCAATGGACAAGGGTCAGAACAATAAAAGAAGATCCAGTAACCAGCTAAGGACTCCTAACATCAAAGGTGAGAGCAGTAATAACACGAGGAAAACTTGTGGTACTGCCAGCCAGGACACAACCCTCATCACCCACCGGCATCACCACAACACACGACAGACAACAACAAACATGGCCGCCGCTACAGTCCAAGATAACTCCTTCCCAGTATTTGATGTCAAGAAGATCACCGACCCAGAAATAGCTAAACTCCTTATGATTCAGAACCAAACGATCACCAAACTAACTCAAGAAATGCAGGAACTAAAGGCTAGCAATGCAGATTACCTCAACAAGATCACTGCTCTAGAACATAAACTAGACACTCTAGAACAACAAAGCAACACCCACACCCAGTCCCTAGACACCATCAACACTCTAAAAGACCAAGTCACCCTACTTACTACCAACATTACAGAGGAAAGATCAAGAGTGGACCAACAACTTGCCAATGTCATAACCAACTTCCAAGACCATAATGACCAACAGCAGCTATCTGACGCTGTTGTAGTTAACAGCAAACATCTCCCACCCACAGTCACCCAAGAGACCTGCATGGAGACCACCCTACAGCTTATCAAGGACCACCTTCGCCTTAACATACGTAGTGATGACCTAAAGGATTGCAAACTGATGGGCTACCAAGCAGGTAAAAAAACAGTGCTGTTAAAATTCCAAACTAGCCTACAAAGAAACAACCTACTAAAAACATCTATTTCTATGAAAACTGATGTTTACGTCAATGAGTGCCTTACCAAAACAAGACAAAACCTTCTTTATCGGCTAAGAAAATTGCGCTATGCCCAAAAAATCCACCAGTGCTTTGTGAGGAATGGAAAAATAGCAGTTAGGAAACAGCCCACTGGGAAGAGATACTTCATCTCCACAGAACATGACCTTAAAACATTCCTAAGTGAGGCTGGACTAACAGAATCAGAGTAAAGTGCAGATAATACCCACAGTCCACCGTTAGTGTTATATTGTCATAAATTTGTGCCCCCCTAAAATTCTAATACCCCAACTACTTTTGATTGTCATTGTTGTATTCAACGACCATTCTACCTCATAGTCTTAATTTGTTTAATATCTACAGAATCTATCTCCTTTTTTACAACTTACCACATCACTGTTCTATCTTATTTTATTATAAACTAACCATAACTTGTCTTCAATAATTCTACCTCACTTTAAAAAAATACTCAATTGCCCATTATTATTCTAAATCCCTATTATTGCCCAATTTTACTTTAAACTATATTGATCAAACTTATTGTAAACTTCTTTCATTGACCATTTTTATTCCATACTTTTTTAAACTAGTATTTTCAACTACAACTTTTATATTATCCTGTCTACCATCTTACTAGCATATTATAACCAAGTCATTGCCATTTTTATTTTTATCCTGTCAATTTAAATCTAATTATACTCTAATTCTTGTAAACAACTTATATAAGACCTTAGTGCAATTACAATTGAGAGTCTTGTTCCTTTATTATATTATTAGATTAATCACAGTTTTACTCTAGCTCATTCTAGCTCAATACATAGTCAATACCAAATTCACTATACTAGACCATAGTGCAATTACTAGTGAGAGACTGGTGCTATTTGTAATTTGTATTTTTATATTATTAGACTAAACCTAGTTGTACTATAGCTCTTTCTAGCTCAATACATAGTCAATACCAAATTCACTATATTAGACCATAGTGCAATTACTAGTGAGAGACTGGTGCTATTTTTAATTTGTATTTTTATATTATTAGATTAAATTCAGTTGTACCATAGCTCATTCTAACTCAATACATAGTCAATACCAAATTCACTATATTAGACCATAGTGCAATTACTAGTGAGAGACTAGTGCTATTTTTAATTTGTATTTTTATATTATTAGATTAAACCTATTGTACTATAGCTCATTCTAGCTCAAAACATAGACTCCACAAAAGTCATTATTAGACCTTAGTGCAATTACAAGTGAGAGTCTTGTTCTATTGTTAATTTGTATTTTTATATTACTAGTTTATACCTAGTTGTACTTTAGTTCATTCCAGCACAACACATAGACAACATCAACTTCATTATGTGTAGTAGTGACTATACCCTACATGACCAAAATACTCTAGCTATATACTTGTCCAAACTTCATACCACTACAGATATCAGTACTAGAACTCAACACACAACTCAGGATATAAATAACCATAATTTAAACCTAGAAGATGATTGATCACGTTGACCCTGATCTAAACCTCCATAATCTGACACCCAATCAAAACCTATTGAAAGTAACTGCCTTTATTACACAGTATCACAAGCCACCACTATCCTAAACAATGCTAAAAGTCTATCAGTACTTAACTACAACATCAGATCCTTAAGCAAACACTATGATGACCTCCTAGCACTCCTTGAATCACTAAAGACACCCTTCTCCTGCATTATTCTTACTGAGACCTGGCTTAAGCAGGACACAATAGATATCTACCCTCTACCAGGATACACAGCAATTCACAACTGCAGACCAAACCAAGTTGGGGGTGGTATTGCAATCTATTACTCTAACCAATTATCTTGTCTTAGCACCACTTGCTTTAGTGATGAATATGGGGAATACATTTTTGCTAATTTTACTGTAAAAAACCTTAAGACGCCTATAACAATCGGTGCCATTTACCGGATACCTCACACAAACATCCCAAATTTCAGTGAGAAATTAAAGTCACTAATAACAAACAGACAAATGAATAAGCACCACCTTCTCTTAGCTGGAGACTTCAACATCAACCTTGGCTTACTAGATGATCAGCCTGTAACTGATTTCATCAACAATATGAACAACACACTTCTCATACCAACGATAACTAAACCAACTAGGCTCACTGAGACAAGTGCAACCATAATAGACCACATATGGACCAATATACTAGTCCCCCTTAAATCAGGGATAATCACAGATAGCACTACAGACCACTACCCTACCTTCCTCCTGACAAACATTAGTAAACCACCACTTGAATACAACAAAGTCTCATTTAGACTCCATGACGAGGTCTCAGTAAGGAAGTTCACAGCTGACCTAGAGACTGTTGATTGGCCTACAGAATTCTCCAAGGCCAATGGTATTGATGACTGAACAGACATTTTTCTTAACAAATTACTTAGACTATACAACAAACATTGTCCTATAAAAACAAAACAGATCACAAACAAACGGCTTGGTTGCCCATGGCTAACCAGCACCATTCTGAAATCCATTGACAAGAAACACCAGTATGAAAAGCAATATAGACAGGGCTTAATACACAAAGATATTCTTAAACACTATTCATCAGCTCTCACCAAAGTAATAAAGAAAACCAAACAACTATACTACTCCAGTAGATTCACAGACACTAGAGGAGATGTAAAAAAAGACCTGGAAAACACTCTCTCAGATTCTAGGGACCCACAAACTGAGAAAAACCAAGAATATTGTCCTAACTAAACCTAATGAAACACCACTACATCCCACTGACACAGCTAACAAGATAAACGACGACTTCTCAACCATAGGATCTAATCTCGCCAGTAAAATCCCACATACCAATGCCCATGCCGGGGACTACCTAGATGGGAATTTCCCTAATTCCTTCTATCTTGCACCAACTGAGCCCACAGAAGTCACTGAGATTATAAAGTCACTTAAAAATAACTCGGGGAATCTGTCTCATGTCCCACCATTACTGTACAAGCGAGCGGCCCATGTCCTTTCGCATGCTATTTCATTACTTTTTAACAAGTCACTAGAGACTAGCACCTTCCCGAAACTACTCAAGATGGCAAGGGTTACACCAATACATAAAGGTGGTGACCCTACAGACTTAAACAACTATAGGCCAATATCTAACTTACCATTACTATCCAAAATCTTTGAGAAACTCATGCACAGGAGACTGTATTCATTTATAACGGCTCAAAACATACTCAACCCCTGCCAATTTGGATTCAGGAAAAATAAAAGCACTAATGATGCAATCATAAAAATGCTAGATCTGCTTTACACAGCATTGGAAAATAAGGAATATCCACTAGGAATTTTTATTGACCTAAGAAAAGCTTTTGACACAGTAGACCACGACATCCTACTCCACAAACTTGATCATTACGGTATAAGAGGCCATGCGCTTGCTTATTTCAAATCTTACATTACTAATAGGTATCAGTACGTCACCATTAAAGACACAGCATTAGCAACACAGCAACACGGCCACTTGATACTGGAGTTCCGCAGGGAAGTGTCCTTGGTCCCCTGCTCTTCCTCATATACATCAATGACCTTCCAAACGTATCCCAACACCTGAAACCCATTCTCTTTGCTGATGACACGACTTATGTCATCTCTCACCCTAATCTTGCCACCCTCAACACCATTGTGAATGAGGAGCTGATTAAAATATCGACTTGGATGACAGCCAATAAACTTACGCTTAACACTGACAAAATCTACTATATTATGTTTGGTAGCAGAGCAGGAGATGCACAAATTAACATTAAGATTGACAACACTCTAATTACCAGAAATAATGGGGGCAAATTCCTAGGCTTATGCCTTGACAACAACCTGAATTTCAGCACCCATATCCAGCATATAACCAAAAAAGTATCCAAAACGGTTGGGATCCTCTCCAAGATACGATACTACGTGCCGCAAAATGCCCTTCTCACACTATACCACTCACTTATTTATCCATACCTCACCTATGCTATTTGTGCTTGGGGATCAACTGCAGCAACACACCTAAAGCCAATAATAACCCAACAAAAAGCTGCAGTAAGAATAATCACTAAATCCCATCCCTGGCAACACACCCCCCCACTCTTCATAGACCTAAACTTACTCCCAGTTCAGTACATCCACACTTACTACTGTGCAATCTACATCTACAGGGCCTTAAACTCTAATATCAACCTTGACCTAAAATGCTTTCTTGATAGTTGTGACAGAACCCAAAGGCATAACACCAGACACAAACATCTCTACGACATTCCCCGTGTCCGACTAAACCTTTACAAAAATTCAATGTATGTCAAAGGCCCTAAAATCTGGAATACCCTACCTGAGAACTCTAGAACTGCAGACACATTCATCACCTTCAAAACTACCATTAGAAAACATCTTATCTCCCTGATACACCCCGTCAACTAACTACACGAATACCACCTGGTGGTTCACACTTACACTCACTCACTCATTTGACCATAAACAGAAATATTAATCTCAATCTTAAAATAATGAATCCTGTGATACTCCAATACTGAAACTATGTACTGTGCCAAAACAAAAGCATTCACATTGCTAAACTCACAAACTAGTATTTAGTCACTTAGCCATAATACCAACTTACCTCATAATTTGTAATATTTTACAATTAAGAATAAAACTAAGTCTGCCCGAAATGCCTAGCCATGCTAAGCGTTCTAGTGGTACACTCTGTAATCACAATTTTACTACATGTAAACCACACAATAACCAAATTTCTGTAAACTCAGCATTGTAATCCTTATAGAGAATAAACTTTGAATTTGAACTTGAATTTGAAAGTGCCGCAAGGGTTGATTCAGCCGTCTGATCTTTGATGATGGAACTCGCTATGATAATCCTAGCGAAGGAAAGCAGCAATGATTGCACAGATTCTCCTTGGCAGTCTCTGGGAAAATCCATTAAAAGGTTTGGCTTCTCCAAACATATTGCGACGTACAATGTGTGTAACACATGTAAGATGGACAGCATCAACAACATCTTCTCTTGCTGTGTATCCGCATACCAGGAAACTGTGCGGCTGATGTATCCTTGAGTTGTGTATCACTGGCCTCAAGATTGATACCTGCCTGTTCCATTCTGCACTCGTAGAGATGGGCGAGATCAGCGGCTTAAATACTGGTGCTATTTCCTAATCCAGCCAAGTCGCCTCAGAGTGGAGGACTAGCAAAGCCAACTCAGATACTTCTCTCTCACTGTTTGTTTTCTTCCATGTATCAGCCAGAATCTTTCTTGCATGGTTGTGCAATTCAACGAAGCACCTAGTGTGATATTTAACTTCAAGAACAACCTTGTCTCCGGCACCGAGTCTTTCCAGCAGTACTTCGTCTTCCAGAAGGGCTGCTCAGGCTCGCACTTGTTCGTCCAATTGAAATGTTGCTGCTTCATTGAGAACATCTGTACCAGAAGGCTGCCCACAAAACAAACAAGCTTCTAGAACGGTCTTCCATATACTTGACTGAAGTGAATGCGACTTAGTTCATTTTCATGAAATTGCTACATCATTTCTTGCACCATCGGTCTTAAGTATTCGATTTTCAGCGCCTTACAGTTTAGCGTTGATGAAATTGAGTCTGCCTGTGTAATTCTACCAAGTTATCAAGCTAGAGTGCTCTCAGGAGTCGTATTAACTGACTGAATATAATAAAATACTCTGCAAGTGAACTGTTTCCATAGGGGCTGTGAAGGACAAGTCAGTGGTTCTGCTGGGTTTTTTTTTCTTGGCAAATCATTTGCATTAATAACGCATTGCAGTTGTGATCAGGTGTAGATGTGTGAATGGTTCATTACCTTTGCAACTTGTTCAGCTATCAAAACTTTGGGGCCCAGTCCCTGGACCCATTATGTACCTCTGTAATCTTTTTGACTACCACCCACAGGATGGCTCTGGGGTGCATAATAAAGATATTAAATTGAAATTTCCGTTGAAGGACCTGGATGGCCAATATAAACTACACAGAAGCCGTTGCACCATGTTAATTCAAAGTTCATCAACTGTTCATCAATAACCACTATAATTCCTGTACAAGTTATCTTCATTAGCAATAACCGTCAGATAGTTTTATTAAATAAATAGGATTATATGGAAAAAATGTTTCATATCTTAAATGATTATAAAAAGAAAATTGTGTTGATGGAGACATCCTGAGAACCATCCTTAATAAAGAGGAAATTAATAGGTTTTAAAAAAATTGAAGTCTGAAAATGTAATTACTGAGGTGGTTTATTCTGAATTATTTACATCATGTATATATTTTGGTAGAATTACCGACAATATGTAAAGTAAAAGGACACAAGTGCAACTAATGTGACATTTTTATTGTGGCAACGTTTCGCTCTCCAGGAGCTTTATCAAGCAGTTACGAACAATACATGGACACTGAGGGTATATATAGGCTTAGAGTGAGGTGTAATAATAGTGGTTGTAGTGATATAAGTTGTAATAGTGCTAATAATGAAGATTTAGACACTTATTCAACATATGGGAATCTTGATTTAGGAAACGTTTAGCCACACAGTGGCTTCATCAGTCCAATACAAAGCAGAAAGGTGTATGGAGAGGAGGAGTTTGAGGTAATCAGTCCCTCAGCCTGGAGTCGATGTGTTCAGTCCATCAATCTTGTAGAATGTACAGCATAGCGCCGTAGACGTGGCTTATATACCTTGGTCAGGTGAGGCGAAGCAGGAGGCGGGGTCAAACTCCTCCTCTCCTTACACATTTCTGCTTTGTATTGAACTGATGAAGCCACTGTGTGGCGAAACGTTTCCTAAATAAAGATTCCCATATTTTGCATAAGTGTCTCAATCTTCAGCTTGTCGGTGTTCAAAAGCATTCATCACAGTAGTAATAATACAATTAATTTGCACATGAGTAAAAGGAAATGAAAGCTGTTGCTTGGGTAGCATAAAAAGAAGTTAGACCAATATTTCTATTGGAGGTTGAATTAGAGAAGGTCTGTTTCAGTGTTCATCCTCTGTAATGTAGTATTAACAGGAGAGACTATGTGATGGCAGGGTTTACTGTTTTCAGGAGGATTCTTGCTATGACTTCAGAGATGGTGAAGCTGCCTTTGTTTTGTTTAACTGTATTAGAAACAGCGATTAGTGCTGATTCAAGGCACTTGTGTCTGCGGAAATTAGTTTGATCACTAATTGGGCGTCCCTGAATTTCACGAGATGATTGTCTAACTTATTTTTATGCTACCCAAGTAACAGCTTTTACTTACTTTTACTCATGTGCAAATTAATTGTATTATTACTACTATTACAACTTATATCACTACTACTACTACTACGACTACGACTACTACGACTAGTATTACACCTCACCAATCACACACACCTTCGTCGACCAACGATCTCGCCTCCCTAATAACCCCGTGTTGAGAGTGACTTTCCTCAGAGTGGTGGTTACTGGACCTTCGTCTTCACTATCAGGATTGGTGCGTCGGCGGCTGCCTACCCAAGGGCAGGAAGCCTCCCTCTGCACTCTTGTTGCTGTCTGAAGTCTCCACGCCTCAGTCTGTACGTGTGGTCTGCACGCCATACAGCCAGTGTTGCCTCTCCTCGCCGTTCAGGACATACAGTGCTCCATCAAGCTACAGCTCACCTCCTCAGTGTCCTGTGCCTCTAGCGACGGACTCCACAATAAAACTTTAAAGTTATAGCCAGGCAAGTACGTGTGTCTACTTCACACGTACTTGCCTAGCCGAGTATTCTCACAGATTTGTCCGCCACATCTAATTTACGATGCCTTCAATGCCTTCCACCTCCTTCCCCCTTACCACTCCTCCTCTACCGCTAACGCCTGCCTTTACTCCGTCTACTCCTGCCTCTAAGGCCTACCCTGCCTCTACCTCTTCTAAACCAAATTCTTTCTCGCTTAACCTCAAATGCTCTAATTCTGATCATGCCACTATCTGTCCTGGAAATTTATTGTACCAGATCGCTGGCGCACCTCAGCTGAAAGTCTTGAAAACCAACTCAGGCTTCAAACTCCTTCTTGACAGACATTCTTACGAAACGTACACCTCAACCGAGACCAGACAAAAACTTCTCAACGCAGGCTTCACTATTATTTGGACTCCTGAGCACCGCGCCAAATGCACAGTGATCGCAAAACACGTAGACTACTCTCTCCTGACTGCCTATGACACAGACAAAGAAGACTTAATCAAAGACATTAGTACTAAGAACAAAGTCTCTGTTGGCGATATTTACAGACGCTGTTCAACTCCTTCTGACGCCTCTACACACTTCAATCAAGGAATCCTTGCCAAGACCATCCGCATTCCTCCAAACACTCTTCACTCCGAATTTTCACCCCATCACACAATGTCTGAAATGCTACAAATTCGGCCACGACAAAATCTCATGCACATCCATACAAATCTGCGATGTTTAGGAACTGGCCACTTCTGGAACACTTGCAACCTCCCCCTTAAATGTTCTAACTGCAGCGGGTCACATACTGCAGTTGCAAATTCCTGCCCTTCTAGAAAAGACATTATCTTCTCCCTCAGAGCTAGCCAACCTCCCTCCTTCCCCAACCCCTTCCCTGCTCCTCCCTTCCCTTCCATACCTCCCTCTCCTTCCCCCAATGCCTGGGCCTCCCCACGCACTTGGTCTACCTCTCCTACTCTATACACATCAAACACCAACACACAGACTACAAGCACTTCTCCTTCCACACCTACACCCACACTAGACTACAAAACTAACTGTTAACTCGCCACTGCTGCTCACTCTGCGATGGTAATCTCTCAAGCTTGCCAATCAGACTACTCACATGTCCTTAACCTAATCTTGTCTGCTAACAATCTTCCCTCTTTAATTATCCCTCTTTCCTGCTTCTCTTCTAAGCCCCCTACAACCTGTGACTCCTCCCTCTCTCCCACCCCCCCACTTCCTACACCCACCTGCTCTCCTCCTCCCCTACCCCTCTTCACTACTTCTACCCCTCCCACCATCACCCCTACTGTTGCTGCTACGACCACCCCTCCCCCCACTTCCTTACTCACTTCCTCATCCCCAACCAAAGCTTCGACTTCCTCATCCCTTACCATAGCTTCCTCTTCCTCATCCCCTACCAAAGCTTCCACTTCCTCTGCATCTACCTCCGCCCACTCCTCCACCACAACCAAAACTTCATCGAGGTCCAACTCCACCTCCTCCAGACAAAATCCACTCAAACCTAAACTTGCCCCAACTTCTGACAGACAGACCAAAGAACGTAAAAACAGATCCATCTCTTCCTCCCCCTCCAGGAAACGGGTCCGTAACACCTACAAACACACATCCACTGATGGCACCACTATCAGGGGCTTTAATCCAAACTACCCCGACATTAACTTTGCTATGACGAAACCATTAAATCATGTTTAAGGTGATTCAGTTCAACGTACGTTCTTACTATACAATTAGACACCTACTGGCCGAGCTCCTTGAAGCAGAGAGGCCAGATATTGTTTTACTAAACAGTACCTGCCTCAAAGCCCCTCAACGTATCCGCCATTATGGTTATACTGCACTACAGTCACCCTATGATCCCCACGATGGAGTTGCCATCCTTGTCAAATCCAACATAAAACACGAATCTCTCCCAATCCCTTTTATACACCAACACTGTCTTGCAGTCAGAATACACACCCACCTTGGCCCCTTTATCTTTTTCACCACCTATGCTCGCCCAAACACTATTCTCAACATACACGACCTTTCCTTAGACTTCAACTACAACAACACACCAACATACCTACTAGCTGACATGAATGCCAAACACACCGCCTTTCATCACACCAGTAACAACCAACTTGGTCACCAATTACTCAACTTCACAAACCATAAACAACTAATTCATCTCGGCCCAGACTTCAACGCCTTCCACAACCACACGGGCCAAGGCAAACCAGACATCATTCTGGCAAACCGAGCCAGCTCTTTATTTCAACACTACATATCACCTGGCCCTATTACAGGCTCTGATCACATCCCAGTCATCTTACACATCTCCTCCAACCCTATCCTCATCCCAGCCACACCTTCATTCTCCTACAAGAACGCTGACTGGGATGCTTTCAAACAACACATAGACAATATTAACCTCACCTATGACTACAACAACAAACCTATCTCTGACATCGATACTCAACTTGATCTCACCAGGACACCATTACACAAGCAGCCAACACCGCAATACCAAAGAAAACTCCCACCATAGATTTAATCAAGTCCAATTAGATCTCACTTACCTTAGAAACAACATTCTACACAGTCTAGACCAAGACCACAACAATCACTGGTCACAACTCATACAACAAGCGGACAAACAGCGTATTAAAAACACTAAAGCCTTCTGGAACGTCAAATAATTTCTGATATGGACACTAGAGGGCTACAGGATGACCAGGATAGGTTGATGTTATGGTCAGAGAAGTGGCAGATGTAGATCACTGCAGACAAGCGTAAGTTTCTAATCCTAGGAAAAAGGAAACAACTTAGGCACATACAAGCCAAACAATGTAGATCTTAGTCAAAATGAAAAGATCTAGGAATTCAGTGTTTGTGTTCGCAATGAAGATAATGTGAAGGAGTATTAGTAATAAAAGTCCTGAAGTTATTTTTCAAATTTGTATACTTTTGGTTATAATTCTTTTCGATTATGCTGTTCAGTTTTGGTCTCAATATTGCAGAATGAAAATAAATGCGAAGGATTACGAATTTGATTCCATGTATATGAAATCTTTCCCACGAAAACAAGCTGAAGGCATTGAACTTGTACTCTTTGGAAAGACACTGAATTAAGGGAAATATGTTGAAGTGTAGAAATGGGATGTAAGAATAAATAATGGGGATATAAATAACATACTTAAAATATCTAACCAAGATAGGTACAAGTTAGAGAAATTTAGAATTAGAAAGGATATTAGGAAACACTGGTTAGGCAACAGTGTGGATGAGTGGAACAAACTGCCAGGTAGTGTCAATGAGGCAGGAATTTTGGGTAGTTTTAATTATAGGTTGGATGGGTATGTGAGTGAATGTGGGTTGGATTTGCTGCAATGTTCATTTGTTCTTATGTTGTGACTTCTCATTTCTTTCTTATCAGCGAAAGCTGCTCCTTTCTTAAAGAAGGGCCTGGTACTAGGTGCATTTTTTACGTATGAGAAAAGTAATCTGGATTACTTTCAGTTTCACTGATGACTTTTTTTTTTCTTTGTAACTACCTTGTGCTGTGAATGATGTATTCACTTTAGCCCAGGGTTTTCTATTTCCCTAATCAGTATTTTTTTTTTCATTCTTGAGAAAATCTGGAACCTTTGTGCAGATCTGTGATTCTTCGTCTCCATCCGAGGAAGCGTCTTTCTCTTTCTAACTTTCTCTTCTTAAGTTTCTCTTTATAACTTTCCCTTGCTAACTGCTAGTGCCTTTACTCATCCTAGCTAAACTCTAGTTTATATTCACTGAACTCACACTCTTCAGAACTTATTTCTGTACATTCATGATATATTTCCTCCCAGTTAATGTTTTTTGTTGAATACATCAAAATGTCAGTTCACATTGGGATTCTCAAAACTGGGATATATGTAAGTCCGAGTTTTAATTAGGTTGTGTCCGAGGTTAATTATTTGGGAACACATGGTGAAGAATATTTTCCAGTCTACCTAACATAGTTATTTTAATTGTGGCTGCTCATCTAAGCTTTCTTATGGAAGTTTTCCTTCTATAACATTATCTGCTACATTCTTCCATTGTAGAAGATATGAACTAAAATCGCCAAGGTTTGCAAGGTTGTCAAAACACATACACAGTTTTAATACACAAATGCCAAATTGGCACTTACATAGTCCAGTTATAAACCTTTTTTTTAAGTAGGATAAACCAACGTTGAAAGATTGAAGGCGATCAGAAGAAGCATTCTCATGCCGTCACACATAAACCTTGGTGGAATAACAACTCTGCCAACCAGTGTTGATGTTCCCTGTCAGTGGTAACATAAAAATGGTGAAACTTTATCTGATGTTCCACACTTATTTCGTCTGATTTATATCATTCTTTAAGTGCTTGACTTGGTTTAGTTCCACCTCCTAAGGATGTTAAACAATTGCTCCTGTGCCTCTTAATACTGTTGATCTACAGCTCCTGAGCCTGTCAGATGTTAAAATACAGGTGGTAAGCTTCATGAGTATTGAACAAAGCTCCTTGGTTTCTACCGAGGGTTGAGTTATAGCTCCTAGGTTTCTTAAAGGAACTACAGCACAGCTCGCCTGCCACTTGGGGTATAGCTGTCTCTTGCCTGCTTTAAGGTATCATTGTACATTAAAGAGGTTACAAGGGATACTTCTAAACAGACCATACCACGGGCGGGGATTGAATTCGTGGCGGGTGAGTCATAAGGGATACCTCTTTTGTATCCCCAGTAAATGAAACACATCTAGCTAATTTCGTCATCCTTCTCTGCATGTTTTCCAACGCAATTATTTCGACTATATAACGTGAAGCAGAAACCTTGGGATTACCATGGTAAGGTTAGCGCTTCCTGCACTACAGCAGGAGCGCTGCAGCAGGAGCGCTGCAGCAGGAGCCCTGCAGCAGGAGCGCTGCAGCAGGAGCCCTGGAGCAGGCCTACCAGACCATACTAAGCAAGTATTATTCACATCCAGTCTTTATAACTTCCTAGAAAGCCACCTAGAGTGCCTGCTTCAATGACACTAGGTATTAGATTCAGTGGCTTGAGGGTAAGTCGTGCTACGCTGTATTTCACTAACGTATAATCTGCTCGTGGGTTGGTTCGGGTATGATATAAATCCTTGTTTGAGGTGGATCCAGTTGCTTCCTTGATGGGAAAATCACTGCTTAATACTACCCTGGCGATGTGTAATGTTGATTATGGAAATTATTATATGGAACACGGGGAGGAAGAATTGTTATTTGATATTTACAGTGAAAGTGACATGTCTGTACTGGGGAGCAGTGACGGGGAAGCAGTGACGGGGAAGCAGTGACGGGGAAGCAGTGACGGGGAAGCAGTGACGGGGAAGCAGTGACGGGGAAGCAGTGACGGGGAAGCAGTGACGGGGAAGCAGTGACGGGGAAGCAGTGACCGGGAAGCAGTGACGGGGAAGCAGTGACGGGGAAGCAGTGACGGGGAAGCAGTGACCGGGAAGCAGTGACGGGGAAGCAGTGACGGGGAAGCAGTGACCGGGAAGCAGTGACCGGGAAGCAGTGACCGGGAAGCAGTGACGGGGAAGCAGTGACGGGGAAGCAGTGACGGGGAAGCAGTGGACGGGGAAGCAGTGACGGGGAAGCAGTGACGGGGAAGCAGTGACGGGGAAGCAGTGACCGGGAAGCAGTGACGGGGAAGCAGTGGACGGGGAAGCAGTGACGAGGAAGCAGTGACGGGGAAGCAGTGGACGGGGAAGCAGTGACGGGGAAGCAGTGACGGGGAAGCAGTGACCGGGAAGCAGTGACGGGGAAGCAGTGACGGGGAAGCAGTGACAGGGAAGCAGTGACCGGGAAGCAGTGACGGGGAAGCAGTGGACGAGGAAGCATTGACGGGGAAGCAGTGGACGGGGAAGCAGTGACAGGGAAGCAGTGACCGGGAAGCAGTGACCGGGAAGCAGTGACGGGGAAGCAGTGGACGAGGAAGCAGTGACGGGGAAGCAGTGGACGGGGAAGCAGTGACAGGGAAGCAGTGACGGGGAAGCAGTGACCGGGAAGCAGTGACGGGGAAACAGTGGACGGGGAAGCAGTGGACGGGGAAGCAGTGGACGGGGAAAGCCAAGCTGTGATCAGGTCAACCATAATATCTTCCGTTAGCCTGTCTTAACAGGTGTGGACCTTTAAAGATATACCTTAATAACCCCCCCCCATTACAACACCATTGGATTTTCTCACAAGTACCTTGCGCATGTACGTTTTTGGCATCCACCGAGTCCGTTTTTGCCTGATCAGTCCTCTTTGCCACACCGGTCTGAGACCCACGATCGTATTAGCTACTGGGTTAACCCAGGTACTGTCCCTGTCACTCACAACCTTCCTCACACCAGTCTACTCTTCCACTATCCCCACTTCAAGGGTCTTAATTATACTCTCTTAACCTTGGAAAATATGTAACCCCACTGAAGCATGTTATTCAGTCTGATGTCATCTCTTAAACCTTGATCGACATTACGAAGAAACTCACTTAAGGCTTAAGTGACACCAGATGTTCAGATCAAGTGCTGACACTACTAATTAATGTTGTAAGTTCTCAAACTATATATATATTTTATTAATACATGTTTCCCACTGAGGAGGGGTGGCCCGTAAAAGAAGAAACACTTTCCTCATCATTCACTCCATTACTGTCTACCAGAGGCGCGCTACCCAAAGTAAAAAAAAATCTGCAACATACCTCCACCCGTCCTTCGGAGTGCAACTATTGTTCTTCTCACCTCCAGGACTCAAGTCCGGCTAACCAGTTTCCCTGAATCTCTTCATACATATTACTTATTATTTAAATATATATAAATATATATATATATTTATATATATATATATATATATATATATATATATATATATATATATATATATATATATATATATATAACAACATACGTATAATTTCTGAAATACGTAAAGGCGCATTCATCAAGTTTTATTTCATATATTTATATTTTACATTTGTTAACGGAGAGATATTTTCCAGCATCAAGCCTAGACAATACTCCATAACAATAATAATATTTAGTACGAGTTAACGTAACAACGTTAAACAACACTAACGTAATGTGATGAGTTTCTTGTTTAGTTTACTGTCAAAAACAGTGTATTTGTTCAGTATTAACTCTTGTTTATTGGGTTTCAAACCTTGTTTAATGGGTTTCAAACCTTGTTTATTGGGTTTCAAACCTTGTTTATTGGGTTTCAAACCTTGTTTATTGGGTTTCAAACCTTGTTTATTTGGTTTCAAACCTTGTTTATTGGGTTTCAAACCTTGTTTATTGGGTTTCAAACCTTGCTTATTGTGTTTCAAACCTTGTTTATTGTGTTTCAAACCTTGCTTATTGGGTTTCAAATCTTGTTTATTGGGTTTCAAACCTTGTATATTGGGTTTCAAACCTTGTTTATTGGGTTTCAAACCTTGTATATTGGGTTTCAAACCTTGTTTATTGGGTTTCAAATCTTGTTCATTGGGTTTCAAAATAGTATATTGGGTTTCAAACCTTGCTTATTGGGTTTCAAACTTTGTTTATTGGGTTTCAAACCTTGTTTATTAGGTTTCAAATCTTGTTCATTGGGTTTCAAACCTTGTTTATTGGGTTTCAAACCTTGTTTATTGGGTTTCAAATCTTGTTTATTGGGTTTCAAACCTTGTTTATTGGGTTTCAAATCTTGTTTATTGGGTTTCAAACCTTGTATATTGGGTTTCAAACCTTGTTTATTGGGTTTCAAACCTTGTTTATTGGGTTTCAAACCTTGTATATTGGGTTTCAAATCTTGTTTTCTGGGTTTCAAACCTTGTTTATTGGGTTTCAAACCTTGTTTATTGGAGTATACCTGGAGAGGGTTTCGGGGGTCAATGCCCCCCTCGGCCCGGTCTGAGACCAGGCCTCATGGTGGATCATGGCCTGATCAACCAGGCTGTTACTGTTACGCAACCCGACGTACGAACCACAGCCCGGCTGGTCAGTTACTGACTTGAGGTGCCTGTCCAGGTCCCTCTTAAAGACAGCCAGGGGTCTTTTGGTAATCCCCCTAATGTATGCTGGGAGGCAGTTGAACAGTCTTGGGCCCTGACACTTACTGTGTTGTCTCTTATCGTGCTAATTGGTTTCAAACTTTGTTTATTGGGTTTCAAACCTATTGACTACACGAGGGTCATCAAGGTTATACGTAACTTTGAAAATCAGGCAAAAAATACTTTAATCCTTAAAACAAGAATTAAGGTAAACCATCAGCATATATATACTGAGATATACACCTCTCATAGTATGTATACTGAGAGATATACACCTCTGACAGTATATACACTGAGTGATATGCACCTCTCACAGCGTATTCACTGAGAGGTATACACCTCTCACAGTATATACACTCAGATATATACACCTCTCACAATATATACACTCAGATATATACACCTCTTACAGTATATTCACTGAGAGATGAACATGAGTGGCACGAGAGAGTCAAAGAGGCGTCACCGGACATCATAGCCCTCACAGAAACCAAGCTCACAGGGATGATAACAAATGCCATCTTTAAAACAGGATATCGGATCCTGAGGAGAGACAGAGGGAGTAGAGTGGGTGGAGAAATGGCGCTGCTGATCGAAAACCAATGGGATTTTGATGAACTGGAGAGAGGAGACAGAGGAGAGCCAGGAGGCTGCATAATTGGAGCACTTCAGTCTGGGGGTCCCAGAGTGGTAATTGCAGTGATGTGTAACCCACTACAGAACAGCAGGAAGCCAAGGCAAGAGTATGATGAGAATAATGGAGGGATAGTTGACACACTGGCTGAGGTGGCCGGAGGGGCTCATGCTAGCAGGGCAAGGCTGCTGATCATGGGGGACTGCAACCACAGGGAAATCGACTGGAAGAGTTTGGGGCCACGTGGGGGCCAGGAAACGTGGAGGGCTAAGATGATGGAGGTGGTACTAGAAAACCTCATGTACCAGCATGTGGGGGACACTACCAGGGAGAGGGGAAAGGGTGAACAAGCGAGACTGGACCTAGTGTTCACTTTGAGGAGTGCAGATGTTGAGGACATCAGATGTGAAAGATCCCTTGGGGCCAGTGATCATGTGGTTCTGAGCTTCGGGAAGGGCCGGATGAGTGAAGCCAGACTGCAAGAAAGGGGACTACGCAGGCATGAAGAACTTCCTGAACGGGGTTCAGTGGGACAGAGAACTGGCAGGGAAGTCAGTAAACGAGATGATGGAATATGTGGCAACAATATGCAAGAAAGATGAGGAGAGATTTTTACCCAAGGGTAACAAGAATAACGAAAAAGCCAGGATGAGCCCGTGGTTCACGCAAAGGTGCAGGGAGGCCAAAACCAAGTGTGCTAGGAAATGGAAGAAGTATAGAGGCAGGGGACCCAGGATAATAAGGAGAGCAGTCGTAGAGCCAGAAATGACTGCACATGTAAGAAGGGAGGCCCAAAGACAATACGAGAATGACATAGCAGAGAAAACCAAATCTGACCCGAAGCTATTGTACAGCCACATCAGTAGGAAAACAACAATCAAGGAGGCCTGGTCACAGACCGGGCCGCGGGGGCGTTGACCCCCGGAACTCTCTCCAGGTAAACTCCAGGTAAGGACCAGGTAATCAGTCTGAGGAAGGAAGGAGGAGAGATCACAAAAAATGACCGCAAAATATGTGAGGAGCTCAACATGAGATTCAAAGAAGTGCTCACAGAGGAGACAGAAGGGCCTCTAGAAAGGTGGAGAGGTGGGGTACACCATCAAGTGTTGGACACAATACATACAACCGAGGAAGAAGTGAAGAGGCTGATAAGCGAGCTAGATACCTCAAAGGCGATGGGGCCGAATAACATCTCTCCATGGGTCCTGCTCTGCTTCCACACCACACGCGTCCTACACGTTAGGGCCTCCTGCCCTTGCCTCTTCACCCTCGTTTTCCAACCCAGCATGGATCACTGCAGACGCCGAAACGTCCAGCATTTCATGCAGAGCCTCCTGAATGGATGCCTCCATTACATCCTGAGCAATTACAGAATCCTCCTCCCCCGTCGCCGACACCAAGCCTACGTCCTCTCCAACTCCAGGTAGGGTCACACATGCAGAAAACAACTCTGTCTCCCTCTCTACCTCCTCACTCCACGTCTCCCGTGCCAGAGACTCACGCTGCGTTGCCGTAGCATATGTTTGCTGCTTCGTTGCATCATCAGTCCTTGTATCAGCCGTTGATCTTCCTCGTCGCATAGGACATTGCGCCGCGATGTGGCCATATGTCCCACATAGTCGGCACGTACGCCTCTGACCCGTGTACGTAACGAAGACTTGAGTGTGGAAGCCCTCCATCACCACGTACGATGGTATAGGGTGCTTAAGGGACATCACGCCAACGTCCCAATGTCGCCAAATGCATCGTACCATAACGCCCAAAAACGTTCCTTAAATCACTCTCATCAACTTCAAAAGGAACATTACACACCTTGATCCAAGTGTAAAACCGTGATACATCATGGAGGCGGACATTAACACCAGGGTTAACTGGCTTAACCACATCCTGGTACCTGGCCACCATATTTTCATAAGTGCTGCTCTACCGGAATTTGACGAAAAGCCTTGAACTACCATTCAATGACACGCCATAGAGCTTCTCATTTGCGATGCCATACGTGTCTCGTAATATCGCCGTCAGCAAAAGATGGGTATTCTGACTATTGAGCGAGCCATTCACAAGTTCAAGACAGTGTTGACACGCGTACGTCCGCCTTCCGCCATTATGAAAGTACTGCCGCCTGCCACCAGGGGTTTAGAGAGCAGCTCCACTGACGTCCTCTCTACACAAAGGCTGAGAGACGAATATGACCCACTTTAAGAAACAACAATATTCATATCGGCTTAGCCACTTAATCAACGATCCTACAAGAATCATACACCCAGTAGAGCTAGGTGTTGTTCATGTAAATGTTTCAGTATCACTTGTTTCGTTGTTTCATTGCTAATTAAACTACTTGTGGAAGCTGGTATTCAAATGGGAGGTGGTTGAAATCAGCTTTGAGCTTAGCACTACCACGGATCATGAACAACACCTAGCTCTTCTGGCTGCATGATTCATGTAACATCGCGGGCAAGGCGTTGTGAGCATTCTTTGTTTCTTGAGGCGGGAGAATGTGTTGCAGGATCTAATCCCGGCAGGCTGCAGTTTGGTAAATGATTCAATTTAGATCATATGAAGTTAGTATGTGATGATAATGATGTTCCAACCCAGACTAATGTGACAGACTCTGACAATCCTCCTGATCCTGTACTCTCTTCCTCTGATACTCAGTCAGACGATCAACCTGAATGTCGTTATTCCCTACGTACACGACAGGTATTGAGAAATCCTCAAGTATCATTTGTAACTTCCAATTCAGATTTTCCTCAAATACAGCATGAGTTAGCCAATGCAACAGAGTTTGATCCTCCCAGAGATGACACCCATTCTGCATATGTCAATCTTACCCTAGCAGAGTTGGGGTTAAATGTAAATAACCTGTATAGATGAATAATTACAGTATCAACTTATCAGTATTCAAGAATTTTTTTTTTTTTGTGTTCATGTTCTCTCCGAATTCTGAGAGTTAACAGTCTAGATTTGAGTGCACCGAATCTGCCTTTCTGTTAAACACTTCTTTCTTTGTATATATTCCTTCCTCAGAATCCGTAGATCACATGAATACAGATCGATCTATCAAAATTTTTTTTTTATCACTTCTATTGTGTAATCTCAACGTTGAGTTTCATTCGATGAGTTTTCGTTGAGTTTCATTCGATGAGTTTTCGTTGAGTTTCATTCGATGAGTTTTCGTTGAGTTTCATTCGATGAGTTTCATTTGATGAGTTTCATTCGATGAGTTGTGTTATATTATATCTTGTATTGCATTACAGTTTCAGTTACGTAAGCTTCCATTCCAATATTCTACTTATGTGTGTTATTAAGATAAGATAAGATAAGATAAGATTTCGTTCGGATTTTTAACCCCGGAGGGTTAGCCACCCAGGATAACCCAAGAAAGTCAGTGCGTCATCGAGGACTGTCTAACTTATTTCCATTGGGGTCCTTAATCTTGTCCCCCAGGATGCGACCCACACCAGTCGACTAACACCCAGGTACCTATTTGCTGCTAGGTGAACAGGACAACAGGTGTAAGGAAACGTGTCGAATGTTTCCACCCGCCGGGAATCGAACCCGGGCTCTCCGTGTGTGAAGCGGGAGCTTTAGCCACCAGGCCACCGTACTTTGACATTGTATAGAATCAGCCCAAGCCGTATACCTGCCATCTCTAGTTTGTATTAGTTGTATGTCGGGACGACATACGTTAGCGTCGCCGAGCTCTCAGTAGTAGTACCAGTTCCTAGTAACCAGTTACCAGTAACCAGTGTACCAGTAGATGACTCACTACCAACCGTCTCTGCGTGAATCACTGTCTGTATTCATATTGCTGCTGACCACAGCAGTATTTCAAACACCCCCTCACATATGGGTACTGGGGTTAGTCAGTCTTACGAGTGAGAGCAAGGAGGCAGGTCACGGCTGTTTGGCGCTTCCCACACTATCCGTAATATACGTACTACCAGCCTACGTGAGTATTTCTTTACCCTATCCACGTGTTCGAACCCCACATGATACCACTTGTTTCGTGGATTCATTAATATATACGTCGTGTCGAATAGGTAAAACTGGGCAATTAGCAAGAACTCATTTAAAATTAAGCCCTTTCTAAAATTTTCTCTTATACATTTCAAGATATACGTTTTTTCATTTATGTGAATGTGAAAATTAACAATTTTGTACGAAAAGAGCCTTAAAAAACTTACCTAACCTTATTATAACGAGCGCAGTTTAATTTAGCCTAATCCAACTAAATATATTTTAGATAAGCTTACAATAATTTAATAATAAACAGATACTATGAAATATGCTTTTATTCTTAGGTTCAGAATGATTTTTGCGAAATTACTTGCCTTAATCGGCAAGAAGAGCATTGCTATTTAAGCCAAAATGGCAAAAATATATATATATATATATATATATATATATATATATATATATATATATGCAGGACAAGCCACGGGGGGGGGGAATCTTTAGCTCAAGTACTTTCACACTTCTCAGTGCGTCATCAGCAGCTTTGCAATGTTGCAAGGGAGCAACCAAAGCAGGGAGAGAGGTCTCAGAGCACCCTGCTTTGGTTGCCCCCTTACAACATTACACAGCTCCTGATGACGCACTGAGAAGTGTGAAAGTACTTGAGCTAAAGATTTCCCTTCCCCCGTGGCTTGTCCTGCATAGTTAAGATCGCCGGTCTGTGATTGTTTGCATATATATATATATATATATATATATATATATATATATATATATATATATATATATATATATATATATATATGGGGCCCACTTCTACTGCAAATTCTGGGACCCATAGCCTTGAAGAAGTGGATAAAAAGGCTTCAAGGAAGAATATTTGGATTTCATCCTGAAGTCATTTGAATATTTCAGTTTCCCTACCAACCCACCTTTTGATTTTTTTAACTAGTAGGTATATTTTGTTACATAATATGGTACATAATATTTAAAAGATACATTGCTGGTGAAATTTAATTCGGCATCATCGGAGCCATAATTGGGTGTTTGGGCCCGAATTTGTAGTAGGATCCCGTGTTAATATCCCCTACTGAAGAATTGGTACAGAATTGCATGTAGGTGGTGGAAAATAAGGAGACTGCGCCAGCACTCACACAGGGAAGTACGCCATGGTCCTTTCATTTAGATTTCTCACTGGCCAGTGTAGGTTTCTATATGTTAGGTAGGCACTGTGGTGTGATCCAACTACAGTAATTAAATGGAAAGTGGTAATACAAATTTCTTTTCTAATAACACTCTTGTAGTATATGTATTATACAATAACTATATTCTGTGTACCTAGCATGCCAAATAATATACATTCCACACTATTTTATAATTTACCATTATTGGTATTAATGTTTGATATTGTAATTATTAATTAAATGTCAGGTCAAGCTTTTTTGTAAGAGTGGTGAAGGGATGGGCATCGAAGGAGTGACAGTCCTGTGACCTCACTCAAATTACTTACATGTAATATTTTAGGTAATACCCTGTAAACCTGATGCAGGTAATTTCTCACAATGTACACCCATACTCATATAAACTTATATAATCATATATGGTTTAGAAACACACATAAGCAAACACTATGACATATTTATTAGAAAACGTTTCAGTTCTGGGACCTTGATCACTTCCGAAGTGATCAAGATCCCAGGACCAAAACGTTTTCTAATATGTCATAGTGTTTGCTTATGTGTCTTTCTAAACTAACTTGTCGGTATTTATTACCCAAGTTTATACCATAATCATATATATACAAGCACACACACATACATATGTACAGGCATATATATGCAAAATAATACTTATGTATACCTGCATAAATATACACATGCATACATATTTGTGTATTCTGATTCATTAAAATTTTGTGATCACCCTGTACTCTTTCTTTCTTTACATTTAATTCCCGTGCATTGAGGTAGAGGGGATTGGGTTTATGAGTCGGAATATGGCTGTGGAAATTTTTTTATAATTTTCCTAAATTCAGCATCTGTAAATTGAATAATATAATAATTACATTTTAAAATGTGATGCTGATTTGACCCTTCAAGAAATTTTGTGTGAAGGAGGGTGCAGCGGCCGCGGAGTGATACAGGGGAGGAAAACGCTATAATGGAAAAATCTGGGAACACTGGTTGTGACATTCTGTGTAATGTAATCAGGAGTCATCGAGGTCAAATTGGTGTATATTGGCCTCGATCCATAATTTAGAAATTCCTGACACGTTCCAGCTGAAGAATTGGGATATATAGTGTGGAAAACCCTTACAATTCGGTAACAAGGATGGAAAAATAGAGTACTCCAATTCTTCTCAGCAGCACACCTTAGAAAAGTGATGCTAACCCATAATGTACAGTAGTTTTGCGTTTTCCATCGTAAATTCTAGCTGTTAGGGCAGCGTTAGGGAGTGTTCCACAAATAATAATTGTGATCCAGTAATTAAATGGTGAGTGCTCAGGTTAAATTTTCCTTTCTTTCTATTTATATAATATGCATTCATTTTTAGTAAAATGCTGTATACTCAACAGACTCCCCCTCTCCTTTCAAGTCACAAACCGTCATATAGTCCACTCAGTATTTTGTAATTTATCAACATTATTGGCATTAATTTTTATGTTGTAATATTTGGTGGTCAAGAGTGTTTGGCTCTCGGAGGAGAGGCTGGTGCAGCCTACTGTCTCTAAAATCCCACCTAGCTCTGAGGTACAGCTAACTTCAGTCAGTACAATATATTGTTACTTAGTTGTGCCCCCCTCAAATTATGTGGATGAAATATTTCCCACAATCGGATCCTTCCTGGCATCACACAGCGAGAGAAACACAATTTACTTAAGAATTCCTCTCAGACCTCAGGAATCATAGACAACCGATGCCAGTGTTAGACCACTGTAATATTTGTATAAATATTTGTCTGATTTTATGATTGGCTGTGATTTTTTTTTAGCATATTACTCGCACAGATGTACTTTATCTGGACGAGTAATTAATTTTTAACATATATTTTTACAGGAAAGTTTTATGTAATTTATCTTCCCCAGGATGCGTCCCACAGATTAATTAACACCTAGGAATGTTATGGCAACAGAACACTTTTTTTTGTACCTATTTACTGCTGCGTGAACAGGGACAGGTCGTGTGAATCGACTCGATTAACATCTCCATCAGCCCGGGATTGAACCTGGGTCTTTAGGCTGTGAGCCGAATGACATCTTAGTGTCATCAGAGTAAATTCAGTATCAGTAAAGATAATGAAGAGATCATTAACAATCTAAATAAGCCATGTGAATGTGGGCGAATTCTTAGATTAATAAAAATGTGAGAGAGAAAGAATTAAGTTTATTTCCAGATCAGATGGTAGAAAGAGAGGAACTGTGAAAAATTATTATTATTATTATTATTATTATTATTATTATTATTATTTGAGTAAATCACCTGCAGGAGGTTTACAGGACTTCACCTGAATTATTACCTGCAAGTAATTTGGATGAGGTAAGTGGGACTTAAGTCACAGTAGGTCACAGAACTGCGACTCCCTCGACTGCCAACTTCTACATCTCTTTCACAAAAAAAAGCTAGACCATATATTAAATTAATAATTACAATATTAAAACTAACTACTCTGATTCATTGTTGTGAACTCTATATGACTGAGATTGCTGGGAATATACCGCTCACTATTCGATTGATGGAACACACCCTAACCTAACCCCTGGCAGCTAGAATTTACGATGGCCAATACAAAAACTTCTGTAATTATGTAATTGTGATCCTCCATACGCGATTCTTGAAGTCTCGTAAATTTACTCTCCCAGTTCTTCAGCAGGAACTTGTCAGCAATTTCTGAATTACGAATTGAGGCCGATACGTTCCATTTAGGCCTCTGAAAACACCGAATTCCTGGTGCAAAAATTTCCGACCAGCGTTCACATTAAATTCAACATGGCGTCTCCCCCGCAGCGTGCAGAGGTCTGGTGGTATGCCCCAAATCACTATCTTGTTTCCCTCTCTAATTGGATCTCCCCCCCATTTCGATGCCCAGGGCCACCGCCCCTTCGGTCCTCCCCCCTCTGCACGCCACTGACCCAGTGTGAAGGTTCAACACCTCTATCACTCTCAGAAGATTATTTGATAAGGTCGATTCCTCCTTATGGAAATGCAAAGATAGAAAAATCAATGATAACATAGTAAGATAAACAAATTTATTAATGTAGAATTTTTATAGAATATAAAACACAAACATCAAATTAATCCTACCTGAAACACAGAATGAAAAATGAAATTATATATTCTTTCTTTCATAAATAACATGTGTCTTAATTTCATCTTGTCGGTATTATATACCATTCTTGTACTACTACCACCACCACCACCTCTGCCTGCCTATATATAGCCGTCCTGCTCCACTTCTGGTTAGTGTGACTTTGTCGATGGTCCAAGTCGCACCGAAACGTCGTCGTAAGCTTCTCTCTTTTATGTGCGGGTTATTTGTGTATTCTTTCTTTCAACACACCGGCCGCATCCCACCGAGGCAGGGTGGCCCAAAAGGAAAAACAAAAGTTTCTCCTTTTACATTTAGTAATATATACAGGAGAAGGGGTTACTAGCCCCTTGCTCCCGGCATTTTAGTCGCCTCTTACAACACGCATGGCTTACGGAGGAAGAATTCTGTTCCACTTACCTATGGAGGTAAGAGGAAATAAACAAGAACTAGAAAGAAAATAGAAGAAAACCCAAAGGGGTGTGTATATATATGCTTGTACATGTATGTGTAGTGTGACCTAAGTGTAAGTAGAAGTAGCAAGACGTACCTGAAATCTTGCATGTGTATGAGACAAAAAAAAAAAAAGACACCAGCAATCCTACCATCGTGTAAAACAATTGGCAGGACTCACTTGGCAGGACGGTAGTACCTCCCTGGGCGGTTGCTGTCTACCAGCCTACTACCTAGGTTTGAAATACTCATTTGTGCTTAACTGTTTACAACAATGTTTACCACTGAATATATCATTGCTTAGTTAATGTTAAGTTAATTTTAAGCCTGCCCATAATGCTCTGCATACAAGGGGCTTTGGCATGCTACACTTAACCACTGTATTTCCTTGTACTTCTATGTATCATGTGCAAATTAATAAATAAATAAATTGAAAGGCTGGTATTATTGAATATATATAATACAGTACCAATATTATGCATACTACTGTGTCCTCAGAAATTTATAATCATACTTTATAATTATATATATATATATATATATATATATATATATATATATATATATATATATATATATATATAATTAGGGACCCAATAATAGTGATGTCGTGCCGGTGTTCTAGGCTCGTAGCTCAGAGTCGTGGTTTGGAACGCTGAGCCGGTGTTGATGTTGGGGGAGGAGGGGTCACAGGTGGACATGACTGTTGTGATACCTGCAGTAAATAATGACCCCAAAATGAGCCGAGATTGGGGAGAACAGAGGTACGGGGATCCTCTGACAACCTTTCCGAAGCAGCAGAGCCGCTAGTCCGAGTGGCGCCTCTACTGCTGCGGAGTAGCGCCGGGGAGTCCCCCGCGCTACTCCGCAGCTCCACTACCTCCCCCCCCACTCGAAATTTCTCGAAGGGTCAAAGCAGCATCATATTTTATTACACAATTATTATATTATTTATTTATATGTTCTACATTTAGGAAATTATGTAAAAAAATTCCACAGGAACAGTCCTTATAAGATTCGCGAGAGTTGTTAGTCTGTTACCCAATGTGGGTAGATCATTACAATTCCGGTCTCAGACCGGGCCCCCGCGGCCCGGTCTGAGACCAGGCTTCATGGTGGATCAGGGTCTGATCAACTAGGTTGTTGCTGCTGGCCGCACGTAAGCTGACGTATGAACCAGAGCCCGGTTGGTCAGGTACTGACTTTAGGTGCGTGTCCAGTGCCTTCTTGAAGACAGCCAGGGGTCTATTGGTAATCCCCCTTATGTATCCTGGGAGGAAACTGAACAGTCTTGGGCCCTGGACACTTATTATGTTGTCTCCCACTGTACTCGTGGTGCCCCTGCTTTTCATCGGGGGAATGTTGCATCTCCTGCCGAGTCTTTTGCTTTCATATGGTGTGATTTTCGTGTGCAGGTTTGGTACCAATCCCTCCAGGACCTTCCAAGTGTATATTATCATGTATCTCTCTCGCCTACGTTCCAGGGAATACAGATCAAGGACCTTCAACCGTTCCCAGTAGTTTAGCTGCCTTATCTTGCTTATATGTCCCGTGAAAGTTCTTTGTACACTCTCCAGGTCTGCAATGTCGCCAGCCTTGAAGGGGGCCGTTAGCGTACAGCAGTATTCCAGCGATTTGAAGAGAATCATCAGGGGCTTGGCGTCCCTAGTTTTGAAGGTTCTCATTATCCATCCTATCATTTTCCTAGCGGATGAGGTAGATACATTGCTATGTTCCGCCAAAATAATATCAAAATATTTTAATTCCTAAAATATGGATTAAAGAGACCTAAATTTATATACACTAGGAGACACTCTGTGTACATACATTGACAGATTGGTTTAGAAAAACACGTAAGCAAACACTAAGACATATTTATTAGAAAACGTTTCGGTCCTGGGACCTTGATCACTTCTAATATACAGAGGTTAAAAGACATTATATATAGGCGGAGATTGAGGTGTGAGTGACGCATAATGACCTGAAAAATGACATATTGGGATGAGGACGGGTAGACGATGAGATCATGTGACTCCAGTGTTGTTGGGTTGGTGGTGCCCCGCCTGGTTGAGTATCATGTATGCTCAACCAGGCGGGGCACCACCTACCCATCAACACAGTCACATGATCTCATCGTCTACCCGTCCTCATCCCAATATGTAATTTTTCAGGTCACTATGCGCCACTCAAACCTCAATCTCCGCCTATATATAATGTCTTTTAACCTCTGTATGTTAGAAGTGATCAAGGTCCCAGGACCGAAACGTTTTCTAATGAATATGTCCTAGTGCTTCCCTACGTGTTTTTCTAAACCAACTTGTCGGTATTTATTACCAAGGTTTATACCACACTGACAGATACACATCTTTAAGCATACAACATGTAATAAAGACTAGGCTGAATTATTATTATTATTATTATAATCAAGGGGAAGCGCTAAACCCGTAGGATTATACAGCGCCTGGGGGGGCATTCAGGTTTAATTCGGGGAACTGGAGCACAGATCCAATTCCCTAAATCAAGAGCCCCTCACCAACATCAAGGAACCTTCCCTGAGGGGAGACTAGGCTGAAGCTGCAGTGATAGTCAGTATACCAGGAGTGGTGGGATGTTAACTGTTTGTAATTGGTCAGACTGAGAAGTATGAATTAAGGGGAGGGGGGAGGGAAGGGGATGATAGGAGGGTAAGGGGATTACCGGAGGGGAGGGGGTAAAGAAGGGAGTAAGTCAACAGGGTGAGTGAGGGTCTGGTGTGGGCAGGTGAAGCCAGTAGCGTCAAGGAAAGAGTAGAGTAGAGGTAGTGTAGGACAGTATGCACCCAGCGTTGAGCGCGAGCAGGCTGGCCCGCAGTGCTCCCTCACACTGAAACGCGTGGAATCAAAGTGACTTGACACTTCGATATTGCAGGTGCAACTCCGGTCATTTGGCCCAAAGAGAGAGATACGCCTCCAAGGAGTTACGCAAGAGTAATATACTATTTTTACTAACTCGACATGGCACTGGACTTCCTTGCAGGGTGCCTTGGAGGTAAGTGCTGGCTGAAATACTTTTAATAATTTATCATTGTGTAACTGGTATACACCAATTTCTAGCCAGCCGTTTACACGTTTTTCAGTGAAGTTCGTGAGTGTTAAGTATTCTATCACTAGAGTGAGACAATGACTTGTCTGAATGATTGTATTTTTCTGACACATGATAATGTTCTTTTCCGGATCCATCCACTGTGTCAGTAGATGTATGGCAATTAACAACGAGTTGTAGATGATGTATATAGTAATTAGAAATTTCAAAGAATTTTTTTTTGAGTCGATTGAAAGATATCCAATGGTAGGTCTGGGTGTAGATTTAATGTTCTTCAAAATACGCGATTTTATACAATTTTTTTTTAATGTTTTCAGTAATTTAGAAACGGCTGATAAGGCAGTTTTGTACAGTTCTAAGACTTTAGGCACCGAGGCAGATTTGCGTTACTTTCTACAGTGAACTGTCTTTGTAATAATTTTACTTAAAGTTTGGTAGTAGTTTTATAGGTGATGCTTAAGACAACTTCAAAATGACAAGGTAACCCGTCACAGCCCGTCAACTGAAAGAGACTGTAAGTGGTGGTGACTTGTGTAAAATACTTGCCCGTCAAGGAAGGTGCCTTGTTATATGTGGAATTTTGCCAGAAAGGGCTGTTGGAAATGAGTGGCTGCCCAGAGCGATTGGTATAAATTGCTGGCTGGACAAACACTAATGATAATGCCGTACCATTTATTGACAACTGGGACCACTTGTATGGCAGAAGTGATATGTATGCCAGGGATGGGGTTCACTTATCCATGGCAAGTGTGGGTTTTCTCGTTAGCTCAGTTGAGGATGTTAGGGATTTAAACTAGAATTAGCTTGAGGTATGGGTTTAGGAATGGGAAATAATGTGTCGAAATATTGATTTAGTAACACGGTAATGATAGTAACAGAAATTGTGTAAAAGAAAAGTTGAATGGGAAAAATTTTCACAAGAAAAAAGAATTGTATTTATACTAACTGTCGAAGCACCAGAAATAAAATTAATGAATTACGTTTGGTAGCATGTGCTGGGAGACTTGATGTCATTGCAATAACTGAAACGTGTTATAATTTTAAAGAGTCGGGATATGATTGCTGAGTGTCATATTCAAGGGTTTTAAGTTGTTCCATGTAGATAGAAATAACGGAAAAGGGGGTGACGTTGTATTATATGTACGAGAAAATATAAATTGTTGCATAAAAACAGGTATAAAAATAGATGGATCAGTAACAATCTGGGTAGTTTCTAGGTCAAGAAAAACTAATTCTAGGTGTAATATACCGACCTCCAGGCTTGTATCACGATAGAAGGAGACTTCTTTGGGATGAAATTGTTAGGGTCTCTAGACAATAACGTAGTGATAGTAGGGCATTTTAACTTTAGTCAAGTTGACTGGATTTTTTTGACCGGTAATCTGGAGTCCAGTGACTTTATGGAGGTAGTTCAGGACTGTTTTCTGAAACAGTGTGCAACAGAGCCTACCAGAGGTAATAATTTGCTCGACTTAGTCTTGTCAAATAAAGAAACCCTCGTAAATAATCTGCAGATCACTTAAGAGCTTGACGCTAGTGATCACAAATCCATTACTTTTAATATTACCTGGAAGTACCAGAATAAAGATAATACGGTAAAAATCCCCGATTTTCATTCTGCCGATTATATTGGACTTAGGAAACACCTGTCGAATCTCGATTGGGGTAATCTAGCTAATGATTTTATTGACGATGATCATACGATTACGAAGGGATCTGCGTTTATTTTTTTTTTCTTAATGTACAACATGCTCAGTATATACATTCCCCAGAGAGTAATTAGATCAAATAATAACGATCCCAAATAGGTTAACAGGAGGCTGTAGCATCTGTTAGGGGAGAAAAGAGGAATTTATAGGAGCATCAAAAGAGGAGAGGTTAACCTTATTGACCAATATGTTCAGTTTAAAAGAGAAGTAAAAAAAGGGGATTAGAAAGGCTAAACGTGACTATGAAATTAGAGTTGGTAATGAATCAAAGACTATTCCAAAAGAGTTCTTTCAAGTGTATAGGACGAAGGTGAGGGGCAGTAGGACTACTGAAAATTGGGAACGGACAAATGACGGATAACGAACTGGGAATGTGTGTTCTGTTTAATGATTATTTTTTGTCAGTTTTTACACAAGAGACGTAAATGAGATTCCAGAAATTAACAATTATTCAGTTCCTAAAGAATTCAGGTTAACTAATAGTACTGTCACGAGGGACCTGGTTATCAAACGTATATATATATATATATATATATATATATATATATATATATATATATATATATATATATATATATATTATGTATGTATATATTATGTATGTATGTAAATGTACGCCAGTGGTGCCCAAATATTTTCAGGTCGCCGCCCCCTTGGCGACCAGGCCACATCCCTTGCGCATACCTCCCCCCCCCCCTCTTTCTTAGTATCAGGCTTACTGTAAATTGAAAACAACAACAACTATAACACTATCAACAAGCGTATTTATTTCACAAAAATTAACATAGTAAATCAATTTATTTAATATGAAAGGGTAAATTTACATCTGATCTGTTACTGCATTGTCTTCACAATTTTAATAAAATGGATGAGCTTGGTGCAGGAACGTCAGCTTCTCAACATCGTTCTAGAAGATACCACGAAGTCTTCGATTCCCGCGTTCAGTAATTTTCAATCTGTTTCTTGGAAAGAAGCTTGGCGACTGTTCTGCAGCCTCGCACTACTAAATATGATGCTGGGAAGGCAATAAAGTACATCTTGACTTTGTTCCATAGTGCAGGGTAGCGGTCAGTTTTTTTTTTCTTTTGTTTTTTTGCAACCAAAAATCTTTGATTTTTTGAACTTCTGACTTCGGACTACAAACTGAAACTGCCTTTGTGATCAAGATATACAAATTTTGTAAAACAACAGTCCCTTAGTTCTGATTCCATCCTACAGGTCCTTTTTTCCTCAACGTTCCCTTCTCTCCCCCCCCCCCGATCTTTCCACCGCCCCCAGGGGGGGGGGCGGTACCGCCCACTTTCGGAATCTGCTTTAAACTATTATTGCTGATATGTTTTACCCTCAAAGCTTAGCCAATTGTTTTTTTTACATCGTGTAAGTTTTAATGTCAATTTTATTAAACTGGTTTGTGTAAAATAACTGAGAAATGTCTTCTGCATGGAAACATATACTGTTGTGCCCATAACATCTGTCTGCTCTAAAAACCATTGCAAAAAATATTTAAATATGCACTCAAAGCTTAGATAAACCTTTTTTTTTTTACTTATATGTACTTAGAGAAAAGGTTGAACTGATTTTGGCCTAAGTACCAATTTGTTTTTTTAAGGAAAATTTTGGAAAATTTAAATGTTTTTTTTCCTGTGGCTTTTCCTGTGACAATTTATAAGTGTCGTATGTGATTATCTCCAACCTTTCCATGCTGATAATTTGACAATGCAACATGTGAGTGGCTTCAAGCTTAATGTGCTCGTGGATTGTAAAATATTCTCTTTGAAATGTTTGAATTAGATTTGCGTTGTTTATCTTTAATTTATCTTTTTTACGGAAGAAATTTGGATATTAGTTTCCATGTGATGACTTGTGACTATCCTGATTTCCTTTACATCTTCAGCACTAATATTAATATTTAAATGCATTATCAACTTGTCGCATTTTGCACTCTTCCTAGCACATGCATTGTGTCGATGAGTTGTCGGTCATGCTGTCATGTGGGGGTTCGAAACATAGTGGGTAATAAACACTCACGTCGGATGTTCTAGTATGTATATTAGATGGAATATATGGGGACACCAGGCCTGACCTGTCTCCTCTCTTATGACTCAACTTTAACTGCCCTGGCGAGTGCCTGGAGGGCGAGCGGCATTCAAATCATACTAGGTCAGCAGTAATGGTCAGTGATATAACAATCGGTGATTCATGCAGGAGGCGGTGAATCAGTAACAGTTGGTATGAGTTACTATTTCTGACACTACTGGTAACTGATACTACTGAGAGAGTGGCGATGCTAATGTATGGCATCCCAGCATACAGCTAGTACAAACTAGAGGCGACAGGCATATGGCTCTGGGCTGATTCTATACATTGTCAAAGTACACAACAGTTGAACATTATAACATTTATAAGGATATTATTGGAATGGATGTTAATGGAACGGAACTGATTGTAATGCATTACAAGGTATGATATATCACAATTCATAGAATGAGGCTCAGCATTGGGATTTTACCAAAAAAAAAAAAAGTGATAAAAAATTGATCAGTCAATCTATATTCATGTGATCTACGGATTATGAGGAAGGATGTGTACAAAGAGGAAAGTGTTTAACAGAAATGGAAAACTTGGTGCACTCAAATCTAGACAGTTAAATTTTGGAATTCAGAGAGAATGTGAACACAAAAATTTTCTTGAATATTAATAAGTTGATATTGTAGCAGACAATAGAAATACATTTTAAGCTATATTATTCATTTATACAGCTTATTTACATTTAACCCCCAACTCTGCTAGGGTAAGATGTATATATGCAAAATGGGTATCATCTCTGGGAGGATCAAACTCCGTTGCAATGGCTAACTCGTGCCGTGGTTGAAGCACACCTGAATTACCATTTACAAATGATACTTGAGGATTTCTCTTCTGACCGAGTATTAGAGGTAGAGGGTACAGAGTCAGGAGGATTGTCAGTCTGTCACATTAGTCTGGATAGGAACATCATCATCGCATACTAATTTCATATGACCTAAATGCGATTATTTATACTGACCTGTACTAATTTCCCTAACTTTATACTTATTGCCATTGATATGTTCAATTACTCGATAAGGACTAACAAACTTGTAATTGAGCCTAGGCATTGCAGGTGTTTTGTTAAAGTTAGTCAGCATAACTCTCAAACCTACAATTTTCCTTGCCTTTGCTCGAGTATTAGTGGCTCTTGTAAACTCTGCTGTTGATTTATCAAGTGTTTCACAGATTCTTCTAAAAACACTGAGCTAAACTGGTACGAGTTGCTATGAAATCATCAGGGTTGTAATTGGGTTTTGGGTTAGAATATAACTCGTAAGGCAAACTCTTATCTACACCATACAACGCATAATGTGGACTGTCACCTATAGAAACATTGTAAGCAGAATTTATGGCACACTGAACATCAGGTATAACTTCATCCCAAGTTTCACTATTGGGATTGATAGTAGCTCTCAAGACAAAAAGGACTTTCTTATTGGTTTGTTCCGCTAACCCATTACTGGCAGGATGGTGAGGAACAATGGTAGATTTAGAGATCATGTACAAAGTACACAGTAATTTTCAAGAATCTCATTACAGAATTCATCTCCATTACCTGTTACTAGAGACTTAGGAGTCGTATACCTGCAGATGATGCATTCTTTAAACGCTTTAGCTACTGTTTCGGCAGTCTTATCTGCAATAGGAACTAACTCGCAATATCTGGTGAAATGATCTACCATAACACACAGATGTTTGTTGCCCTGGAGGGAACATTGGAAATAAGTTAACAGATCTAACGTAACTCTTTCCCATAGTTTGCTAGTAGTTGGATACACCTGGATAGGATTAGAACCTTTGCCTTTGTGTAGCATGCAGACATTACATTTCTTAACATACTCAGAAATATCAGTTGCCATACGAGGCCAAAAGTATTTTGATCTGGCTTGTTTTACAGAACGATCCATACCAGGGTGCGCAACACCTGGTACATCACGAACTAGCTGTAAGGCTACATTCACTAGTGACTGTGGAATTACTAACTGGTACACCCGTCTGCTAGGAGTACCCAGCTCGGCTGTGCGGTACAGTAATTCGTGGTTCATGAGTCACTGATGGGTGCTGGTGGCTTCACAGTTAGAATAAGATCTTCCTGGAGCAGGAATTGAATCACACTAGACCACATGGGATTCATTCTTTGATCATTCTTTACATCCTCTGCACTAAATGGAGGGGCTGCCATTACTATATTAACTTATCACGATAAAACATCAGCAACATCATTTTACTTGCCAGGTAAGAGTTCAAAGGTAGGATTGAACCCTTGGATAGTCAAAGTCCATCTGGCTAACCTTCCAATAGATTGTTTGTTCTGGAACAAAGGTATCAGTGGAGCATGGTCAAGACATGAACAGAGTACTGATATATAATATCTCAGAAGTGCTTTAGCTTCTTGCTCAGTTACTGTATAATTACGTTCAGCCTTTATAAGGACTCGGCTAGCAAATGCAACTGTTGTACTTGCCATCAGTCTTCCGAGGTAGTACGGCACTTATGCCAATTGAACTAGCATCAGTTGTCAGATAGAAGGGCTTAGAAAAATCTGAAAATTTCAAGACTGGAGCAGATGCTAGCTTTTCTTTTAGAGTTTGGAATGCTCTTTCTTGACGGAAGGTCCAAACAAAAGGAGCATCTTTCTTAAGCAACTCAATTAGAGGAGCTGCTATGGAAGAAAAATTGGCAATGAAAGATTTATAAAAACCTGCTAAGCCCACAAAGGATTTTATGGCACCAGCAGTTTTGGGAGATGGAAAATTTAATACTGCAGTTACTTTGGTCAGTCGTAACCTCTCTAGGAGTAACTTCGTGACCCAGAAACTTGATTTCTGATCTGAAAAATTTACATTTAGACAGTTTGATTTTTAAATTGGCGTCTTCAAGCTTACCAAGTACTACATCAAGTCTTTTCAAGTGTGAATCCATGTCTTCAGACATGACGATTACGTCATCTATGTACACCATAAGTGCATTACCTATGAGGCCTCTGATATTAGTCATGAGCCTCGAGAATGTGCTATGCGAAGATAACCCAAAAGCCATACGGAGGAAGTGATAATGACCTGTAGGAGTGGAAAATGCGGTTAGCTCTTTGCTGTCCTCGTGAAGAGGGACTTGCCCAAAGCCTTTTAACAAGTCCAGGGTCGAAAAGACTACTATTGCTACGTAAAAGGTCACCAAGTACAGGAAGTGGGAAGCGATCTGGGATAGTTTTCACATTTAACTTCCTAAAGTCAATCACTGGGTGCCAAGTACCATCCTTCTTAGGTACTAGAATCAAGAGCGCATTCTAAGGTGAATTGCTAGGTGCGATAACTCCATCATCAAGCATCTGATTGATCAGTTCTTCTGCGACAGCAGCTTGTGAATGAGGCATTCTGTATGCAGGTATATAAATAGGTCTGGTACCAGGTTCAAGTGGTATACGATGTGACAAGTTTATACCCATCTTCTCACCTGGAAAGGCAATGGCTTTACGACGTTTGTTCAACAGGTTCAACAAACGCCTGACCTCGTCTGGGAAGTCAGTGGGAGCTAAGTTTTTCTCCTCTACTGATGGAATGGATTGATCCAGTGAAGTGGATGGGCTCACCCCGGTTGAAACAGTACCACCGACCCACTGGTCAGGTGACAACTCATCTTCTACCTGAACAGGGTAAGGAGAGCGAACAAGATCAATAATATTTGTATTTGCTCTGAGGCAAACACTGTGACCAGAAGTGTTAGCAAGGAAGAAATGGATCTTACTGTCTCTCACAACATGTAAGGACGGCTCAACAAACAAACCCTTGACTTTGCAGGAATCACTGTCAACTAGGACGTTATTACCATCTGGAACACAAGGAACAACAACAGATACTCTAGTGAGGGCACTAGCCGCTCAGAAACGTCTTTCTGCAGACGGTATGTGAAATCAACAAGAGATGGCATTACTAGTTTCAAGTAATCTTTTTCCGACAAGGCGTCCCCTGTGGAGGAACTACTATGAAATAGTAGGCATTGCAGGGATAGGCTTAGCACTCAAGGTAGTCTGAGGCTCTTCGGACACTTTAGGTAACTGAACACTATCTTGCATGTCTGAAGTTGTAGGTGAAACACAGACAGGAGTGACAGGATCACCAGTACCTGACCGCTTGGGTACGCTACTGGAAAATGCATTGGCTTGTAAGGACTTAAGCCGAACTTCGTACTCTGCGACAGTATGGCAGATCTCGGATCCAAGCTGGTAACCCCAAAATGGAACGATCAAGTCATCAGTTTGGCCATGCCATCGGTAAGGGTCGAGCACAATGTGTGTCTCTCATAGAAGCAAATCCCAGTAGAAGATCACCAGGGAAAGTAATCTGGTCGACAACAAGGAAGGAAGCAGTTAAGTCTCTAACTTGGATAGAAAAGGTGAGGGAAGTCCGACCTCGGACATGCAGGTGAGAACCAGGGAGGACACACGAGTCGGTTCGACGAGAACGTCGTAAATGCTTATCCTTAAACTAGACCTGATAATATTGACTTGCGCACCAGAGTCCATGAACACATGAACGGGCGCATTAAGAACAGATGCTTGTACTATGAGACCTATCGTTGCATTGGAAGTTATGTGCAAATAAAAAGAGGGTTTTCATCAGAGAAGGCTTGTTCCACTTCATCCCCTAAATCACCGTCGTCAGAGACGTGTGACGCAAAATCAAGAGTGTCATTCTCGAGACTGCTTAAGGCATCAAAGGAATTACGAACGGGGATGGTGTACTCATTATCACCTATTGTTACCATGGGGCGGTTTGACTGGGGCGCTCAGATTCTCCCGAATTGGAAGAATGAGCCTGGTTCTGGTTAATCTGAGAACCACGACCTGTTTCCTCTCCTGGTTCTGCGGTTGGAACGGCCACGGAAAGATCGAGAATACTGAAGGTTGTACAGAGCCTTGCACTCAGATGTGTCGGTCACGCCAGGTCGAAGAGTTGTCGGTCACGCCGGGTCGACACAGATATTAACAGCTACGTAAACTTTAAAAAAAAAATTGCTTGGTAACTCGTGTATCCTGTGGAGCTGTGCTCCTATTGGCTGGCAATGAGACCAGAGACTTCTCCCATTGGCTGGTTGGCTGGGCGCGGAGGGGCGTGGCACAGGTAACTCCACTCATGTTTTTTTCGTATCTCATCCCCTCGTACTTAAAATTTTCAAGTCTCCAAACATGCTGGAAGATTGTCCTTGTCAAGACGAATCTATGTAATGACTCTTGAACACCAGAAAGAATTCACGTGTTGAGTAAACCATTGTTAGTTTGGCAAGAGGTAAAATTTCGTTAGGTCTAGGAATTTTTAAGAGCTGTAAAATGCTAGAAAGACTGGTTAGTTTCCTTATCTCCATGTAGTTGTCTGAACATGGATTATATAATAGGTTGTAGTTGTTCTTTATACATTTTGTGTTTAAGGTTGACAAGAAGGCACTGGACAGGCACCTAAAGTCAGTACCTGACCAACCGGGCTGTGGTTCGTACGTCAGCTTGCGTGCGACCAGCAGTAACAGCCTGGTTGAGCAGACCCTGATCCACCATGAGGCCTGGTCTTATACCGGGCTGCGGGGTCGTTGACCCCCGAAACCCTCTCCAGGTAATACAGTGAAACTGAGGAAATCGTTCAGCTTTTCTGGAACAACTTCATTTTTTGGGTCGTGCTTAACTTATTTTTTCGGTTAAATATATGGAAGATTATATATATATATATATATATATATATATATATATATATATATATATATATATATATATATATACATATATATATATATATATATATATATATATATATATATGCATGTCTTGCTACTTCTACTTACACTTAGGTCACACTACACATACATGTACAAGCATATATATACACACCCCTTTGGGTTTTCTTCTATTTTCTTTCTAGTTCTTGTTCTTGTTTATTTCCTCTTACCTCCATGGGGAAGTGGAACAGAATTCTTCCTCCGTAAGCCATGCGTGTTGTAAGAGGCGACTAAAATGCCGGGAGCAAGGAGCTAGTAACCTCTTCTCCTGTATATATTACTAAATGTAAAAGGAGAAACTTTCGTTTTTCCTTTTGAGCCACCCTGCCTCGGTGGGATACGGCCGGTGTGTTGAAAGAAAGAAAGATTTATTATTATTTTTTATTTATTTCATTCTTCACCCTTTTATCTAGTGTAGTATGACGTGGCAGTCCTTTTAAAATGTTTTCTAAATAATGTGACTAGTACCTTGACGTTGAAGACCGCCTCGGGGTAACTAAAGCCACTCACATCTCTGATCTTGATCACATCCTCGTCACTGGGTTAACGTATCCTATCAGACTCGTTACAAATAGACTAGATCGCCAACAACCGGACTGGACAGACGGCTAAGAATGGCGAACGGAGGATCGAACCTGCGGATTTAAGGCTTAACAAATATACCCTTTCGTAGCAACGTATTATAATAGGTTTGCTCCTTGGACTTGAGCTACCATCAAGTGTAAGAATAGTCTTCCGCTCTGCTTCCTCCACATGGTACCTTCCATGCAGGTCCCTGAACAAGTCGTGTGCCTCTTCAAAATTACCAGTTTTTACTTTGTTAGCTGTTCGTTAAAAGACCGGTTGATAACCTTCTGGTTGTCCACGTCTTGCTAAATATAATTTTCTTACTTAGCTGGTTACACAGCATCTAGGGTTGTCTTCCTTCCATCAATTCCAGTAGATGCTGGTTTTAACTTAATGTTTAGTTTTATTATACGCTTGTAAAGTTGAATAATGATTATTTTTAATAAAATTTAGAGTTTGAGAGTAATGTATTTACCGTTTTCCCAGAGCCACTGAGTGACATTGTAAATTAATATTATCTAAAGTTGAACCTCTTCCTGTTGTAGCTCAGTGTTCGTCCTGTGAAAATCAGCTTACTATTCAGAGTAGGTTTGTAAAACTAAGAACTTTTCTAATCTTGTACTCCATGATGTCTTTGGCTTTTATGATCTCTGACCTTTGTCGTTTCTGACCTTCATGATTTCTTAAGTAGTCAAGCCAGTCTTCTTCCCTGCTGGAGGTAGGATGGAGAGGATTTTATTGACCTTTAAATATTAAAACTTTCTTTTGTTAAGCTTTGTTCCCTAATGTTAGTGAGCAGCGAATATATTCGACGTTGTATCTTGCGTAATATTCCGCTCCAACTCGCCTTCTCAACTTGGTCACAAATTTACGTGTATTGCTGTTAAAAAAAAAAAGCCAGTAGTCTTCTTGGCAGTTGCATGGTCTAGTAATAAATGGTCAACTGGCCGGAGTTTTAAGCTAATTTCCTGATAAATTTGGAATAATTTCATGAAAAACTGGAGCATCGACAATGCTCTATTTCTAAATCTATATTAAGTCAATTCGTGGTATACAGCAAGGAATTTTTTTTATCATTTATTTACCATTCCTATACAACTCCTCTGATTCTAAATTCTTTGATATTTGCAACGTCTATATATATATATTCTGTATACTTAGATTTATGAAACCCAAATACAATACTTTAAATATTTTTCCATATTTCGTGATAAAAACTGTTGCCGAGGATGATGTCTTAATACAATATATTAGTTTCATATTTAAAATGCTGCGGAATTAATAGCCAAGGCGAGTAATAGCCTAGCGATTATAATCTATCTCCATGACATTCTGGCGTCAGTATTTGCTTTATCATACTTCCTCATCCAATTCCAGTTATAACTTTATTATAAGGTCGTGTAAATAATTATACATAGTGTTTTAAATTAAGATTGAAAATCCTGACAGGAAACATTGCGATCTTTGTTACTTCCTTCTCTGTCAGGTCCTTGCCAGCGGGTGTAGTTCCTGAGGGAATAAGACGGATACCCCTTATAGAATATTCTATTTTTTTTTATCTGATTTATAGTGCCAAAAGATGTCTGGAGGATTTTGGCTTCTGATAAAGGCATAGAAACCTACACAAAAATCTTTCAATTGCTGTTCCTGGAATTAGCTTCTCTGTACCCTACGCTTCTGGATAAGTTATTGCTACTAGACTGTCTAGAACAAGCACTAGTTACATTATTGAAGGGCCAGTCGGTTATAGAGAACTGGCACACATTAATTATATCAATAAAGTATGACAATTAGATAAGGACTTGCAGATATGATATGGGGAAAATATGTATATTCCCGAATTTAAGTCTGTAGATGATGATTAGATTAGAACATAGGGTTGATTATAATTAGTTTAGCAGTGGAATAGTTAACATGGCTTACCACAAACCAAGTAATATAAAACGCACCTTAATACAGAGGAGATACAATGGAATGCAAGATGTGGAATCCACAGCAGAAGTCTGTCGAGCAGCGATACTCGCCATCTACCATATGATAAAAGTATTGGATAAGGATGCCAAATACAGTAAGTAGCATAAAGTGAGCAAACACGTTTATGGAGAAGTGGGTCACTAAGTTGCTAGCAGAGTATTTGTATAAATAGGAGTTTTTAATTTTACCTAAATTTCACAATATTCATATGTAAGTGATCGGGGAATTGGCCTGTTACAGTATTAAGTACAAATGTTACGAAGTTGAATTACGTAAATGTATTGGCTGTGCTGGATTGTGGTCATAACCCACTAGGAACTGTGTGTCTGAGTGCGCCTGCTTCAAGATCCACATTGTATCTGAGTGCGCCTGCTTCAAGATCCACACAGTGTACCTGAGTGCGCCTGCTTCAAGATCCACACAGTGTACCTGAGTGCGCCTGCTTCAAGATCCACACAGTGTACCTGAGTGCGCCTGCTTCAAGATCCACACAGTGTACCTGAGTGCGCCTGCTTCAAGATCCACACAGTGTACCTGAGTGCGCCTGCTTCAAGATCCACACAGTGTACCTGAGTGCGCCTGCTTCAAGATCCACACAGTGTACCTGAGTGCGCCTGCTTCAAGATCCACACAGTGTACCTGAGTGCGCCTGCTTCAAGATCCACACAGTGTACCTGAGTGCGCCTGCTTCAAGATCCACACAGTGTACCTGAGTGCGCCTGCTTCAAGATCCACACAGTGTACCTGAGTGCGCCTGCTTCAAGATCCACACAGTGTACCTGAGTGCGCCTGCTTCAAGATCCACACAGTGTACCTGAGTGCGCCTGCTTCAAGATCCACACAGTGTACCTGAGTGCGCCTGCTTCAAGATCCACACAGTGTACCTGAGTGCGCCTGCTTCAAGATCCACACAGTGTACCTGAGTGCGCCTGCTTCAAGATCCACACAGTGTGCCTGAGTGCGCCTGCTTCAAGATCCACACAGTGTGCCTGAGTGCGCCTGCTTCAAGATCCACACAGTGTGCCTGAGTGCGCCTGCTTCAAGATCCACACAGTGTACCTGAGTGCGCCTGCTTCAAGATCCACACAGTGTACCTGAGTGCGCCTGCTTCAAGATCCACACAGTGTACCTGAGTGCGCCTGCTTCAAGATCCACACAGTGTACCTGAGTGCGCCTGCTTCAAGATCCACACAGTGTACCTGAGTGCGCCTGCTTCAAGATCCACACAGTGTACCTGAGTGCGCCTGCTTCAAGATCCACACAGTGTACCTGAGTGCGCCTGCTTCAAGATCCACACAGTGTACCTGAGTGCGCCTGCTTCAAGATCCACACAGTGTACCTGAGTGCGCCTGCTTCAAGATCCACACAGTGTACCTGAGTGCGCCTGCTTCAAGATCCACACAGTGTACCTGAGTGCGCCTGCTTCAAGATCCACACAGTGTACCTGAGTGCGCCTGCTTCAAGATCCACACAGTGTACCTGAGTGCGCCTGCTTCAAGATCCACACAGTGTACCTGAGTGCGCCTGCTTCAAGATCCACACAGTGTACCTGAGTGCGCCTGCTTCAAGATCCACACAGTGTACCTGAGTGCGCCTGCTTCAAGATCCACACAGTGTACCTGAGTGCGCCTGCTTCAAGATCCACACAGTGTACCTGAGTGCGCCTGCTTCAAGATCCACACAGTGTACCTGAGTGCGCCTGCTTCAAGATCCACACAGTGTACCTGAGTGCGCCTGCTTCAAGATCCACACAGTGTACCTGAGTGCGCCTGCTTCAAGATCCACACAGTGTACCTGAGTGCGCCTGCTTCAAGATCCACACAGTGTACCTGAGTGCGCCTGCTTCAAGATCCACACAGTGTACCTGAGTGCGCCTGCTTCAAGATCCACACAGTGTACCTGAGTGCGCCTGCTTCAAGATCCACACAGTGTACCTGAGTGCGCCTGCTTCAAGATCCACACAGTGTACCTGAGTGCGCCTGCTTCAAGATCCACACAGTGTACCTGAGTGCGCCTGCTTCAAGATCCACACAGTGTACCTGAGTGCGCCTGCTTCAAGATCCACAGAGTGTACCTGAGTGCGCCTGCTTCAAGATCCACACAGTGTACCCGAGTGCGGCTGCTCCAAGATCCACACAGTGTACCCGAGTGCGGCTGCTCCAAGATCCACACAGTGTACCCGAGTGCGCCTGCTTCAAGATCCACACAGTGTGCCCGAGTGCGCCTGCTTCAAGATCCACACAGTGTGCCCGAGTGCGGCTGTTCCAAGATCCACACAGTGTACCCGAGTGCGGCTGTTCCAAGATCCACACAGTGTACCCGAGTGCGCCTGCTTCAAGATCCACACAGTGTACCCGAGTGCGGCTGCTCCAAGATCCACACAGTGTACCCGAGTGCGGCTGCTCCAAGATCCACAGTGGAAAAAATATGACCATAAATGCGAATGGAAGATTTAACTCCCTAGTTTAGCTAAACGTGTAGTAAAACCTTTGTCATAAATCTGGCAAGCAGAGCTAAGTCAGGCCACAGCGGCGTCGTTTACTCAAACGATTAATATATCAAGAAAATATTTTTGAATCCAGATTTATGGAAAGACATTTTAATGTGCTAATTGGAAGATTAGTGGTAATAGTAATTTAGAATATAAAACACTTGTTCAAAGAAACTTTTTGGGTCCTGGTTTATGCTAATTCAAACTTTCCTACAAAAAGTACAAAAAAACTGCATATAAATCCAATTAGCATGTGAGGGAAGAGAGTTAGTTTAGTTTAATATGTTTATTATGCACCCCATACCCATCCTGTGGGCGGTAGTCAAAAGATTACAGAGGTACATAATTGGTCCAGGGACTGGACTCCAAAGTTTTGATAGCTGAGCAAGTTACAGAGGTAATGAACTCACAATTTACAAAGGTAATGAACTCACAATTTACAAAGGTAATGAACTCACAATTTACAAAGGTAATGAACTCCAGGTAAGTCTGGTCACAATCATGACAAGTTACAAAGGTATTTACAGATTACAGAGGTACGTAATGGGTCCAGGGACTGGGCCCCCAAAGAGATCAAGTGGAGTGAACAACGTCCCAAGACAAGGTCTTCCACGAGTGTTTTTTCCCTCTATCAGGTCCAGTCAGCAACACGGGAGATGAGACACTCGGGGCTGTTGGAAACTTTTGGTAAAAAGGATTTGCTGATGAATGTGCGATGATTGGTACTTGATTTCTATATGTAATATTAGTTCAATGTTGTAGTTAAGGATCTGATATTGAGTATGGAAGGAAATTATTACTAATTGTTACCTTTAACGATTCATATAGAAACAGTCATGGTTAAAGAAAAAAAAAAAAGACAATACTGTGACTGGAACAATACACAAATAACCCGCACATAGAAGATAGGAGCTTATGACGACGTTTCGGTCCGACTTGAACCATTTACAAAGTCACACTTTGTAAATGGTCAAAGTCGGACTGAAACGTCGTCGTAAGTTCCTCTCTTCGATGTGCGGGAAATTTGTGTATTGTCATGGTTAACAGTGCGATTATTCGTATCACCGTATATTCCGGCGTACAAGTCTGCTTTTTAAGCAGAAAAAATCTTTCCAAAACTATGGGTCGACTAATACGTAGAGTATAAAAGATACTGCGACATGGCAGGTGAAGATTTTTTGCCCGCACACCATCTGGAAAAGACCCGGACCTGGAGAGCACCGACGAGCCTACTACTGGACCTGGAGAGCACCGACGAGCCTACTACTGGACCTGGAGAGCACCGGCGAGCCTACTACTGGACCTGGAGAGCACCGGCGAGCCTACTACTGGACCTGGAGAGCACCGGCGAGCCTACTACTGGACCTGGAGAGCACCGGCGAGCCTACTACTGGACCTGGAGAGCACCGGCGAGCCTACTACTGGACCTGGAGAGCACCGGCGAGCCTACTACTGGACCTGGAGAGCACCGGCGAGCCTACTACTGGACCTGGAGAGCACCGGCGAGCCTACTACTGGACCTGGAGAGCACCGGCGAGCCTACTACTGGACCTGGAGAGCACCGACGAGCCTACTACTGGAGAGCACCGACGAGCCTACTACTAGACCTGGAGAGCACCGACGAGCCTACTACTGGACCTGGAGAGCACCGACGACCTGGAGAGCACCGGCGAGCCTACTACTGGACCTGGAGAGCACCGGCGAGCCTACTACTGGACCTGGAGAGCACCGGCGAGCCTACTACTGGAGAGCACCGACGAGCCTACTACTGGACCTGGAGAGCACCGGCGAGCCTACTACTGGACCTGGAGAGAACCGGCGAGCCTACTACTGGACGTGGAGAGCACCGACGAGCTACTACTGGACCTGGCACCGGCGAGCACCGACCGGCGAGAGCCTACTACTAGACCTGGAGAGCACCGGCGAGCCTACTACTGGACCTGGAGAGCACCGGCGAGACTACTGGAGAGCACCGACGAGCCTACTACTGGACCTGGAGAGCACCGACGAGCCTACTACTGGACCTGGAGAGCACCGGCGAGACTACTGGACCTGGAGAGCACCGGCGAGCCTACTACTGGACCTGGAGAGCACCGGCGAGCCTACTACTGGACCTGGAGAGACGAGCCTACTACTGGACCTGGAGAGCACCGACGAGCCTACTACTGGACCTGGAGAGACCGGCGAGCCTACTACTGGACCTGGAGAGCACCGGCGAGCCTACTACTGGACCTGGAGAGCACCGGCGAGCCTACTACTGGACCTGGAGAGCACCGGCGAGCCTACTACTGGACCTGGAGAGCACCGGCGAGCCTACTACTGGACCTGGAGAGCACCGGCGAGCCTACTACTGGACCTGGAGAGCACCGGCGAGCCTACTACTGGACCTGGAGAGCACCGGCGAGCCTACTACTGGACCTGGAGAGCACCGGCGAGCCTACTACTGGACCTGGAGAGCACCGGCGAGCCTACTACTGGACCTGGAGAGCACCGGCGAGCCTACTACTGGACCTGGAGAGCACCGGCGAGCCTACTACTGGACCTGGAGAGACGAGCCTACTACTGGACCTGGAGAGCACCGACGAGCCTACTACTGGACCTGGAGAGCACCGACGAGCCTACTACTGGACCTGGAGAGCACCGACGAGCTACTACTACTGGACCTGGAGAGCACCGGCGAGCACCGACGAGCCTACTACTGGGAGAGCACCGACGAGCCTACTATTGGACCTGGAGAGCACCGGCGAGCCTACTACTGGAGAGCACCGACGAGCCTACTACTGGACCTGGAGAGCACCGGCGAGCCTACTACTGGAGAGCACCGACGAGGCTACTACTGGACCTGGAGAGCACCGACGAGCCTACTACTGGACCTGGAGAGCACCGACGAGCCTACTACTGGACCTGGAGAGCACCGACGAGCCTACTACTGGACCTGGAGAGCACCGACGACCTGGAGAGCACCGACGAGCCTACTACTGGACCTGGAGAGCACCGACGAGCCTACTACTGGACCTGGAGAGCACCGACGAGCCTACTACTGGACCTGGAGAGCACCGGCGAGCCTACTACTGGACCTGGAGAGCACCGGCGAGCCTACTACTGGACCTGGAGAGCACCGACGAGCCTACTACTGGACCTGGAGAGCACCGACGAGCCTACTACTGGACCTGGAGAGCACCGACGAGCCTACTACTGGACCTGGAGAGCACCGACGAGCCTACTACTGGACCTGGAGAGCACCGACGAGCCTACTACTGGACCTGGAGAGCACCGACGAGCCTACTACTGGACCTGGAGAGCACCGACGAGCCTACTACTGGACCTGGAGAGCACCGACGAGCCTACTACTGGACCTGGAGAGCACCGACGAGCCTACTACTGGACCTGGAGAGCACCGACGAGCCTACTACTGGACCTGGAGAGCACCGACGAGCCTACTACTGGACCTGGAGAGCACCGACGAGCCTACTACTGGACCTGGAGAGCACCGACGAGCCTACTACTGGACCTGGAGAGCACCTGGAGAGACCGGCGAGCCTACTACTGGACCTGGAGAGCACCGGCGAGCCTACTACTGGACCTGGAGAGCACCGGCGAGCCTACTACTGGACCTGGACCTGGAGAGCACCGGCGAGCCTACTACTGGACCTGGAGAGCACCGGCGAGCCTACTACTGGACCTGGAGAGCACCGGCGAGCCTACTACTGGACCTGGAGAGCACCGGCGAGCCTACTACTGGACCTGGAGAGCACCGGCGAGCCTACTACTGGACCTGGAGAGCACCGGCGAGCCTACTACTGGACCTGGAGAGCACCGGCGAGCCTACTACTGGACCTGGAGAGCACCGGCGAGCCTACTACTGGACCTGGAGAGCACCGGCGAGCCTACTACTGGACCTGGAGAGCACCGGCGAGCCTACTACTGGACCTGGAGAGCACCGGCGAGCCTACTACTGGACCTGGAGAGCACCGGCGAGCCTACTACTGGACCTGGAGAGCACCGGCGAGCCTACTACTGGACCTGGAGAGCACCGGCGAGCCTACTACTGGACCTGGAGAGCACCGGCGAGCCTACTACTGGACCTGGAGAGCACCGGCGAGCCTACTACTGAGCCTACTACTGGACTACTGGACCTGGAGAGCACCGGCGAGCCTACTACTGGAGAGCACCGACGAGCCTACTACTGGACCTGGAGAGCACCGGCGAGCCTACTACTGGACCTGGAGAGCACCGGCGAGCCTACTACTGGACCTGGAGAGCACCGACGAGCCTACTACTGGACCTGGAGAGCACCGACGAGCCTACTATAGGACCTGGAGAGCACCGACGAGCCTACTATTGGACCTGGAGAGCACCGACGAGCCTACTACTGGCAGGTGACAGCGCCACGACATTACTCGCAGCCTACTGACGCTATCATGTTAGTAACGTAACTTGTACTGTAGTTATAACCTTTATTTCCTACTACTTACCTGCTTTATTTTTGTTCCCCAGACACTTCTTCAAATAAAAGAATGTCAGGATTTATGAAAATAATGTTTAAAATACGAGGAGAATGATGTCCGTCCTGTTTCAAGTGTGAACAAGAATTGGACAAATATCAGATGTTGACTTAGACACGCTATTAGGCTTTACTTTCCTCTCCCTCTTGTCTTCTTTCCTCTCCCTCTTGTCTTCTTTCCTCTCCCTCTTGTCTTCTTTCCTCTCCCTCTTGTCTTCTTTCCTCTCCCTCTTGTCTCCTTTCCTCTCCCTCTTGTCTTCTTTCCTCTCCCTCTTGTCTTCTTTCCTCTCCCTCTTGTCTTCTTTCCTCTCCCTCTTGTCTCCTTTCCTCTCCCTCTTGTCTCCTTTCCTCTCCCTCTTGTCTTCTTTCCTCTCCCTCTTGTCTCCTTTCCTCTCCCTCTTGTCTCCTTTCCTCTCCCTCTTGTCTCCTTTCCTCTCCCTCTTGTCTTCTTTCCTCTCCCTCTTGTCTTCTTTCCTCTCCCTCTTGTCTCCTTTCCTCTCCCTCTTGTCTCCTTTCCTCTCCCTCTTGTCTCCTTTCCTCTCCCTCTTGTCTCCTTTCCTCTCCCTCTTGTCTCCTTTCCTCTCCCTCTTGTCTCCTTTCCTCTCCCTCTTGTCTCCTTTCCTCTCCCTCTTGTCTCCTTCTCCTTTCCTCTCCCTCTTGTCTCCTTTCCTCTCCCTCTTGTCTTCTTTCCTCTCCCTCTTGTCTCCTTTCCTCTCCCTCTTGTCTTCTTTCCTCTCCCTCTTGTCTCCTTTCCTCTCCCTCTTGCCTCCTTTCCTCTCCCTCTTGCCTCCTTTCCTCTTGTCTCCTTTTTTTCTCTCCCTTATTTTTTCTTTCAGTTTGTTTGATTTTCACTAAAAAGCTTGACATATTTACTTTCACATGCAAAATATATTGTCCATGGGACGGAGAGTGGAGGATGGGATATATTAATGATGGATGTTCTGATAGGATCCTCACTGGGCGGGCAGCATATCAAACTCAATCTGGGCAGAAAACAGTCAGTGGTTCAGAAGGAAAAAAAGACGAGGTATTTGCTTGTAAATACGCCTCATGGTATCCAAGGTCACCCTAATTATAAATTTTGTAACAGTGAAGTGGGGGAGGGGGCGAGGAGGCAGTGTATGGGTATGCGTTATGTAAATATTGTATGCATCTTTGTTTGATATATGCCACTAGTGGATATACATGGTACTAGCAGTGTGAGGCTACTGTCACAGGGACGGTTACACATGGTAGTAGCAAACTGTAGCTATTGTCACAGGTACGATTATAGTACATGGTACTAGCAGACTGTAGCTACTGTCACAGGTACGATTATAGTACATGGTACTAGCAGGTTGCACTACTGTCGCAGGGACGGTTATACATGGTACTGGCAGACTGCGGCTGTCACAGGGACGGTTATACATGGTACTAGCAGACTGCAGCTACTAGCTCAGGTACGGTTATACATGGTACTAGTAGACTGCAGCTACTGTCACAGGTACGGTTATACATGGTACCAGCAGACTGTAGCTACTGTCACAGGGGCGGTTATACATGGTACTAGCAGACTGTAGCTGCTGTCACAAGTACGGGTATACATGGTACTAGCAGAATGTAGCTGTCACAGGTGCGGTTATACATGGCACTAGCAGAGAGTAGCTACAATCACAGTTACGGCCATAGTGCATGGTACTAGCAGACTGCAGCTACTGTCACAGGTACGGTTATACATAGTACTAGCAGACTGCAGCTACTGTCACAGGTACGGTTATACATGGTACTAGCAGACTGCAGCTACTGTCACAGGTACGGTTATACATGGTACTAGCAGACTGCAACTGTCACAGGTACGGTTATACATGGTACTAGCAGACTGCAGCTGTCACAGGGACGGTTATACTTGGTACTAGCAGACTGCAGCTACTGTCACAGGTACGGTTATACATGGTACTAGCAGACTGCAGCTGTCACAGGGACGGTTATACATGGTACTAGCAGACTGCAGCTGTCACAGGGACGGTTATACATGGTACTAGCAGACTGCAGCTGTCACAGGGACGGTTATACATGGTACTAGCAGACTGCAGCTGTCACAGGGACGGTTATACATGGTACTAGCAGACTGCAGCTGTCACAGGGACGGTTATACATGGTACTAGCAGACTGCAGCTACTGTCACGATGAGAATCTAATTTCAGTGACACGAATCTGCTTTCGATGAGCAGAACAATCATAAAAGTGGGGTACAGTATCCTGAAGGCAGGATTACTAACGAAATGAAATGTTAGAATTATCTCAACAGACAACACATTTGTCAGTGTGAAAGGTGAAGAGGCGGCTTCCCCAGCTGGGTCTTAAAATAAGGTTGTTTGAATATTTATAACGTTCACGTATGTTTTGTTACCAAGATGTTAATAAATTCGTTAATGCGAAGTAATGAAGAATCTGAGAAAATATCAGAAGAAACCTATATGATATTAACTAGATTTCCACTTACTATGGAGTGATGTATTTTGTAACAGTGGTGAGCGGTTAATCCTGGTGATGAGTTACACCTTAACTCAGTCTGGTGATGTATAAGGCAAACTTTGAGAAGGGTGAGCGCGCCTAGACTATTTTAATCACTACTTTAATAAAGTATTTTTGACTGGTGGTGGAAAGGTTATATGAAGGGTTAATGAGTGTAGTCTTTAGGCTGTAAATTCAATCAACCATCCAACTGAACTTTATCATTTTTACTATTCTAGAAACGAGACTGAGAGCTCACGAAAGCCCTTGGAATTTAATTACTATTCAACAATGGAGAGAATTTATTTATTACTTCCTGACATCCCTGAAACTCGTCTGTTCTCAACTTCCAGTTGTGCCCTTGTGTTGTGTTCCTGTTTCGAGTCTGTTTGTCCCTTTTACTGTCAGTTCCTCTCGCCATTTGTAATCATTTCCTTCTTCATCATTTCCTTCATGTCATCATAGCATATACCCCGTAGGTCTCTGAGTAATCTTATTGCCCATGTCTCTACTTTCTTGACATCTTTGATCAGGTGTGGGTCTTATACTGGTGCTATACCTTCACATTTGAGCCTGACATACGCCGTGCAAGTGTCGTGAATGACTTTGTTTAGGCTCCTGACAGTTAATCTTTGATTTGCCATACGCGCTTTTGCTGCAGCAGTTTTTCAGTTGTGTGCCTCAGCGATATGCTCACTTCAGTACTCGCCCCAAGGTCGTCCTCCTTGATTGAGGTTTGCAGCTTTTGGCCACCATCCTTCAGCCTTGTATTCAGTTTGCCGTCTTTACTTATCAGTCTTCATAACACTGCACTTGCTGGGGTTAACTTCTAGTAGCCACTTGTCAGACCAGCCCTGAAACCTGTCCAGCTCTTTTGTAATCTTTGCTTGTTCTCGCCTGTCTGCATTTGCATTAGTTTCACATCCGCAAATCTATCCCTTACATTACGTCATTCACGGGCACAAGGAATAGTACTCGTCCTAGTATTGGTCCTTGTGGAATCCCACTCTCCCATTCTACACCTTTTTCCGAGCAATCACTCAGTTTCCTTCTTAATTAATCCTTGAATTGTTGCAGTGCGTTTCTGTTGTATCTTGTGCGGTGCTGTCATCTTTCTTATAGTTCAAAAATATACAACCTACCCATCCCTCTCCCCTTACCTTCTAGAATTCACCTCTGAAGCCGTGCTGGATGTTCATAAACCTGCTCTTTTCTAGGTGCTCCACCGCTGGCTAGCATTTTCCCTCTTAAATATTGGAACTACATTTGCTGTCAGCATCTCTGGCAGTTGCCGTTTTTATTGACTTGAAGATTAATGGTTAGTGGTTCATTGCGCATCCCTTTTCTCTTAGGACCCACGGAAAGATATACGGTCTCATTACCCTGGCGGCATCTCTCACAAGTTTCTTCATCTCTTCACCTGTCTTGTGCATTGTCCAGCACTCGCTGGTGCACTCGACTTCACTGACTCTGGTATCGTCTTTTATTTCCTTCGAGAATACTTCTCCAGATTGTTTGCTGACCTACTGACTTCATGATTATTCTTTGGAAGCTGATTTTTCTTTCTTCAGCCGAATTACCTAGTTCCTTACTGTTGTCTTCCTCCGGATGTGTCTGTATATCAACGTTGGTTCGGATTTAGCTTTCGATACTGTCATTCTTATTGATAAGTAAAATAACACAGATGCAACTAATGTGATATTTTATTGTTAGTGTTTTGCTCTCCAGAAGCTTTGTCAAGCCGTAGCGGCTTGACAAAGCGTCTGGAGAGCAAAACGTTTCCTCGATAAAATGTCAGTTACACCTGTGTCCTTCTACCTAACATATTGTCGATCATTCTACTGTCGGACATTGCGACAACACGGACATTTTATGGAGGCGTTACTTAGACACCTCCTCCGTACCCATAGTTTCCGAAAATAAACACCTTCCTAGGTGATTGCCTAGCAGACAGGGTAGCCCAGAAGTCTCCACAGCTCTCCAGTACAACTGCGGCAGTATCAGATTGACCTTGACACGCCTGGAAAATATGCTAAATATACACCCTGGAAAAATGCCAAGAATTATATTAAATGTCTATAATGCGAAGGAATACGTTAGTAGAAATGTGTATTTTGTTAAGATTAAAAGTCTGCCAAATAAATATACCTAGCTGGACGAATCTTGTAGCCAGCTGGCCCAGTGGCTAGCGCGTCGGTGTGGTGTTTTGAGTGATCGCGGGTTCTATCCCCACCCGTGGTATTTTATTTTTTTTAACGCAAGAGCCTCGTACTGCCTTGATATTATCCCTTATTAAGGGAGATTATGGGGGATTAGGTACATCGTCTGACTGTTACTGCCTTCCTGACACTAGTGTCTGTGATAGTCTTTGAATGAATGACTGAGGCCTATATTTGTATGTATGTGGTAGTACACCCTGAAGTCAACATTCAGCCCATGCCAACACTACCAACGCAAGATCACCACCCCAGCAGGGACGACAAGTGTCCGAAGACTTAAGAGGATGCCTGCTGATGAAGATGCGGCCAGAAGGAAGACCCTCCTCACCCTGGGGAGTCATCGCAAGAGAGATAGTCATCCTCCAGCCGGAGGGACCATAGGAGAAGAAAGAAGAAAATGAGCGACACCCCCCCCCCCGGGGGGCCAACGCAGGGTCACCATCTGGAAAAAGACCCGGGCCGGGGCCAGACCGGCGAACCTAATGCAGTGCAATTCAGTACAATGACTGAGGGAATCTACTAGACTCGGCTCTTGATCTAAGAGTTCTGTCTCCTTGCCACAACACACAATACAATGTCACGTGACCAAGGTAACCACGGAGACGCAGCAATTTCTGATATGCGAGAATATGCTGAAAATCTAAAGCATTTTTACACAGGTATAAAACTTTTTTTTTTTAATCCAATCTTTCAGCAAATGGATGTGAAACTAGATTAAATGTACAGTATAGAAAATAGTGATTATAATAGAAGGATAAGTGTAACTGGAGTATCGTTCATTAAGCTTCAAATCCTATCAACTGTTTGATCATTTCAGAAACTTTAAGGCACCCTCCAGACTACTGCATTGAAATATTTGCACACTGTTCCTACAATATCAGCTTGTGTGAAAACAGCGGCCAATGCTGATCACACCTTTATAAGCTTCCTGGCTCTCGGCTATGTTAGTATGCGTCACATAACAATCGCATAATATTCACAAAACATGTATAAGTGTTTCATAACATATCAGCCTGTCAGTGTTCTCAGTCAGGCTGCGCTGATCACAGCAACACCTGATATAATGGTATCGGTATTCTGTATACAACAATAATGATACTACTATTACTAATAGATAGATATGCAAGTTTCTCATGTGTTCACTGTGTGTACGTATTGTGTATGTAGTGTGTATTGTGTGTATTATGTATTGTGTGTATATGTATTATGTATTGTATGTATTGTGTGTGTTTGATTGTCTCCTGCTTGTCTGTCGCATAGGTCCTATTTACAATTTCTCATAACTACCACCAGAGGCGTCGCTCGACACACAGGTAGTTTTATGATTTTGAAAATATTCGCTAATCAAATGTAACCGAAGACAACCACAGTCATCCCTTGGCTCCTCCCTGCAGCACCCTACTTCAACCTTGGCTCCTCCCTGCAGCACCCTACTTCAACCTTGGCTCCTCCCTGCAGCACCCTACTTCAACCTTGGCTCCTCCCTGCAGCACCCTACTTCAACCTTGGCTCCTCCCTGAAGCACCCTACTTCAACCTTGGCTCCTCCCTGCAGCACCCTACTTCAACCTTGGCTCCTCCCTGCAGCACCCTACTTCAACCTTGGCTCCTCCCTGCAGCACCCTACTTCAACCTTGGCTCCTCCCTGCAGCACCCTACTTCAACCTTGGCTCCTCCCTGCAGCACCCTACTTCAACCTTGGCTCCTCCCTGCAGCACCCTACTTCAACCTTGGCTCCTCCCTGCAGCACCCTACTTCAACCTTGGCTCCTCCCTGCAGCACCCTACTTCAACCTTGGCTCCTCCCTGCAGCACCCTACTTCAACCTTGGCTCCTCCCTGCAGCACCCTACTTCAACCTTGGCTCCTCCCTGCAGCACCCTACTTCAACCTTGGCTCCTCCCTGCAGCACCCTACTTCAACCTTGGCTCCTCCCTGAAGCACCCTACTTCAACCTTGGCTCCTCCCTGCAGCCCCCTGGTTCAACCTTGGCTCCTCCCTGCAGCACCCTACTTCAACCTTGGCTCCTCCCTGCAGCACCCTACTTCAACCTTGGCTCCTCCCTGCAGCACCCTACTTCAACCTTGGCTCCTCCCTGCAGCACCCTACTTCAACCTTGGCTCCTCCCTGCAGCACCCTACTTCAACCTTGGCTCCTCCCTGCAGCACCCTACTTCAACCTTGGCTCCTCCCTGCAGCACACTTCTTCAACCTTGGCTCCTCCCTGCAGCACCCTACTTCAACCTTGGCTCCTCCCTGCAGCACCCTACTTCAACCTTGGCTCCTCCCTGCAGCACCCTACTTCAACCTTGGCTCCTCCCTGCAGCACCCTACTTCAACCTTGGCTCCTCCCTGCAGCACCCTACTTCAACCTTGGCTCCTCCCTGCAGCACCCTACTTCAACCTTGGCTCCTCCCTGCAGCACCCTACTTCAACCTTGGCTCCTCCCTGCAGCACCCTACTTCAACCTTGGCTCCTCCCTGCAGCACCCTACTTCAACGTTGGCTCCTCCCTGGAGCACCCTACTTCAACCTTGGCTCCTCCCTGCAGCACCCTACTTCAACCTTGGCTCCTCCCTGCAGCACCCTACTTCAACCTTGGCTCCTCCCTGCAGCACCCTACTTCAACCTTGGCTCCTCCCTGCAGCACCCTACTTCAACCTTGGCTCCTCCCTGCAGCACCCTACTTCAACCTTGGCTCCTCCCTGCAGCACCCTACGTCCACCTTGGCTCCTCCCTGCAGCACCCTACTTCAACCTTGGCTCCTCCCTGCAGCACCCTACTTCAACCTTGGCTCCTCCCTGCAGCACCCTACTTCAACCTTGGCTCCTCCCTGCAGCACCCTACTTCAACCTTGGCTCCTCCCTGCAGCACCCTACTTCAACCTTGGCTCCTCCCTGCAGCACCCTACTTCAACCTTGGCTCCTCCCTGCAGCACCCTACTTCAACCTTGGCTCCTCCCTGCAGCACCATACTTCAACCTTGGCTCCTCCCTGCAGCACCCTACTTCAACCTTGGCTCCTCCCTGCAGCACCCTACTTAACCTTTCCGTACTGTTTCCTTTTCTTTTTAAGACTAAGAAAAAATACTGGTCAAACCTCTCCTTAGTAAATATTCTTGTTACTGCATTTCTTGCAACCTTGTCGATGTCAAACACCATCTGTTAGCCCAGAGTTGTCAGGTAACAACACGAGTTTACGAAGTCATCCATGATTATTGTTGTCCTCCGTCAGAGGAAACGGTCAGTAATAACATAATTTCCCTTGCATGCATAATATCTGGTTCTTAACTATAACATGATTGACTAACGTTGTTTAAATACAGAAAATAACAACTTGTCTTCCCATCATCGCCTGTTACAACATTCATTGTGTTAATGTTTATAAGAGTTAATGTTTATAAGAGCTAATTCGTCTCTTCCGTGTTGCTGGTTGTTCCTGCTTGTTCTAATTTAGTTAGTTATTCAGCGGTTCGAAATATTTTAAGGTTGATTGGATATTGTTACTGACTTTTTTTTTTAAATAGGCTGCACCGAAAAATTAATACATATTTAGGGACCCCCATCCTCTGTGTAAAATTGATACAAATATTTCATAAATAATGGAAAATAGAATACCCGATATATTCTCCACCATACGAGAAACTGTGTTCTAGCCCAGCGTGTACATCATCAAGGGTATTTTATGACTGGAGACTCAGAATTTGGTCATTTCACAAACCTCTTATATTATCCTAACACCACAAGACTTCGAAAAGGCAATTAATGACTTACCCATGCACTCTGCCCCAGGCCCAGACTCATAAGAACGTAAAGGAGGAACACTTCAGTAGGCCTGTTGGCCCATACTAGGCAGGTCCTTCACAAATCCAACCCACTAACAGAAACACATTCAACCTACTAACATGGAGACAAATTGCACAGGTGCCTATTTGTAATCCCCCTTATGTATGTCTCCCAGCTTACATAAGGGGGGATTACCAATAGACCCCTGGCTGTCTTCAAAAAGGCGCTGGACAGGCACCTAAAGTCAGTACCTGATCAACCGGGCTATGGTTCGTACGTCGGTTTACGTGCGACCAGCAGTAACAGCCTGGTTAATTGGACCCTGATCCACCATGAGGCCTGGTCTCAGACCGGCCAGCGGGGGCGTTGACCCCCGAAACCCTATCCAGGTATGTACATTAACTAGGTTCTTAGTGTTTAGCCTAGTTAATGTTTTCTTATTGGTTGACCCCTCAAGGGAGGTAGTTGCCTGGCTGCCCGTGAGGTGCTCTTAATCCGAGGAACTGGGCTTATCCTCCCCTTCCTTGGCTCGAACTCTAGCGCATCTCAATAACCCCTGTGGATTTAGCGCTTGTTGCGACGTGCCGAATAGGTAAAACTTGCGATTTTAACTTAAATAACAACCCTCTTCTTGCCGAATAAGGCGAGCGAAACTGTGTATGCAATAATTTCGCAAAAATCATTCTGTACCTAACGAAAAAAAAAAATTTTTCGTTAAGTTTATTAAATTATTGTAAACTTATCTAAAATATATTTAGCTGGATTAGTCTAAATTAAATTGTGCTTGTTATAATACGGTTAGACAAGTTTTCTAAGGTTCTTTTGGTACAAAATTATTAATTTTTAAATTAATATAAATGAACAAAATATATCTTTAAACGTAAAAGAGAAAATTTTAGAAAGGACTTGATTTCAAATTGCATACGACATACATTATAATTATATATATAATATGTATATGTATGTATATGTATGTATATGTATGTATAGGTATGTATAGGTATGTGTAGGTATGTATATGTATGTATATGTATGTATAGGTATGTATAGGTATGTATATGTATGTATAGGTATGTATATGTATGTATAGGTATATATATGTATAGGTATATGTATGTATAGGTATATGTATGTATAGATGTTTGTATAGGTATATATATGTATAGGTATATATATGTATGTATAGGTATATATATATGTATAGGTATATATACCAAACTGCGGCAGGCCAGGGTTCAACCCCACGATACACTGTTCCACCTCAAGAGACCACACAATGTACATGTCACCTTCCACTCAACCATCGATCCTACTGAAAAAGTGAAGCTTTTCCAGTAAAACGGTAAACTGCAAAGAAGTCAAACCTCTATAATAATATTAAATAATATAATTATTTCTGTAATATTAAATAATATAATTATTTCTGTAAAAAGAGAGCAAATGAGAGAGTGGGTGAGATGTTATCAACAAATTTTGTTGAAAATAAGAAAAAGTTTTGGAGTGAGATTAACAAGTTAAGAAAGCCTAGAGAACAAATGGATTTGTCAGTTAAAAATAGGAGAGGAGAGTTATTAAATGGAGAGTTAGAGGTATTGGGAAGATGGAGGGAATATTTTGAGGAATTGTTAAATGTTGATGAAGATAGGGAAGCTGTGATTTCGTGTATAGGGCAAGGAGGAATAACATGTTGTAGGAGTGAGGAAGAGCCAGTTGTGAGTGTGGGGGAAGTTCGTGAGGCAGTAGGTAAAATGAAAGGGGGTAAGGCAGCCGGGATTGATGGGATAAAGATAGAAATGTTAAAAGCAGGTGGGGATATAGTTTTGGAGTGGTTGGTGCAATTATTTAATAAATGTATGGAAGAGGGTAAGGTACCTAGGGATTGGCAGAGAGCATGCATAGTTCCTTTGTATAAAGGCAAAGGGGATAAAAGAGAGTGCAAAAATTATAGGGGGATAAGTCTGTTGAGTGTACCTGGTAAAGTGTATGGTAGAGATATAATTGAAAGAATTAAGAGTAAGACGGAGAATAGGATAGCAGATGAACAAGGAGGCTTTAGGAAAGGTAGGGGGTGTGTGGACCAGGTGTTTACAGTGAAACATATAAGTGAACAGTATTTAGATAAGGCTAAAGAGGTCTTTGTGGCATTTATGGATTTGGAAAAGGCGTATGACAGGGTGGATAGGGGGGCAATGTGGCAGATGTTGCAAGTGCATGGTGTAGGAGGTAGGTTACTGAAAGCAGTGAAGAGTTTTTACGAGGATAGTGAGGCTCAAGTTAGAGTATGTAGGAAAGAGGGAAATTTTTTCCCAGTAAAAGTAGGCCTTAGACAAGGATGTGTGATGTCACCGTGGTTGTTTAATATATTTATAGATGGGGTTGTAAGAGAAGTAAATGCGAGGGTCTTGGCAAGAGGCGTGGAGTTAAAAGATAAAGAATCACACACAAAGTGGGAGTTGTCACAGCTGCTCTTTGCTGATGACACTGTGCTCTTGGGAGATTCTGAAGAGAAGCTGCAGAGATTGGTGGATGAATTTGGTAGGGTGTGCAAAAGAAGAAAATTAAAGGTGAATACAGGAAAGAGTAAGGTTATGAGGATAACAAAAAGATTAGGTGATGAAAGATTGAATATCAGATTGGAGGGAGAGAGTATGGAGGAGGTGAACGTATTCAGATATTTGGGAGTGGACGTGTCAGCGGATGGGTCTATGAAAGATGAGGTGAATCATAGAATTGATGAGGGAAAAAGAGTGAGTGGTGCACTTAGGAGTCTGTGGAGACAAAGAACTTTGTCCTTGGAGGCAAAGAGGGGTATGTATGAGAGTATAGTTTTACCAACGCTCTTATATGGGTGTGAAGCATGGGTGATGAATGTTGCAGCGAGGAGAAGGCTGGAGGCAGTGGAGATGTCATGTCTGAGGGCAATGTGTGGTGTGAATATAATGCAGAGAATTCGTAGTTTGGAAGTTAGGAGGAGGTGCGGGATTACCAAAACTGTTGTCCAGAGGGCTGAGGAAGGGTTGTTGAGGTGGTTTGGACATGTAGGGAGAATGGAGCGAAACAGAATGACTTCAAGAGTGTATCAGTCTGTAGTGGAAGGAAGGCGGGGTAGGGGTCGGCCTAGGAAAGGTTGGAGGGAGGGGGTAAAGGAGGTTTTGTGTGCGAGGGGCTTGGACTTCCAGCAGGCATGCGTGAGCGTGTTTGATAGGAGTGAATGGAGACAAATGGTTTTTAATACTTGACGTGCTGTTGGAGTGTGAGCAAAGTAACATTTATGAAGGGGTTCAGGGAAACCGGCAGGCCGGACTTGAGTCCTGGAGATGGGAAGTACAGTGCCTGCACTCTGAAGGAGGGGTGTGAATGTTGCAGTTTAAAAACTGTAGTGTAAAGCACCCTTCTGGCAAGACAGTGATGGAGTGAATGATGGTGAAAGTTTTTCTTTTTCGGGCCACCCTGCCTTGGTGGGAATCGGCCGGTGTGATAATAAAAAAAAAAAAAATTATTTCTACAAGTACATGTACAAGGTATACAGTCCTAGTTGACATTAATGACATACTACTATTTAGAAGGCTGCTTGTTATGCTGAGCATTTCCCGCAAATTAGGTCAGTTTTGTCCCAGGATGCGACCCACACCAGTCGACTAACACCCAGGTGCTCATGTTACTGATGGGAAACATAGACGATAGGTGTAAGGAAACACGCCCATTGTTTCTACCCTCGCCGGAAATCGAACCCGGATCCTCGCCGTGTGAAGCGAGACTTTTGCACTTTCACTTGTATGGGAGACAAAGCCATAGGCCTAAAGAAGAGCAGTCACTGTCTCATACAGACTCATATCAAATTATATACAAAGAAAAAATTCAGATGGCCTTCCGTAATGTGGAAGGAATCTTGTGGCTAAAGGTGTATAGGTAATTCATATTAAAAGCATTTCAGGCCATAAGACCCTTCCCCCCCCCCACCAAAAAAAAAAAGTGGAGCACTGTAGTAGACTCAGCGGCCCACTTCACAAATGTGACTCCAAAATCCGACTACCCACACTAGTACATTTATTTGTCCAACATGCGAATAAAATTCAACAATTGTTCGTGTGACAAAGAACTTTCTCTGTATTTTTGTTAAAAATGTATTTACCTTTTAAGAACAATATTCTAGACTATAAAATTGTTAAGTTCATATATAGACTTACATCGGCTCTAGTAATGGCAGTTAAATACTAGTTTAATATAGATAACTTCTCACAACTATGAAGGCAAGTCATCACAGAAAACGTTTTTCGTTCTAATTTTTTACATTTATTAAAACACTTCAGAAGGAATGTCTTCCCCGAGGGTAGACTACTGTGACACAACAGTGGTGGTGGTGTTCCCACTGGGGAAGGGAAGGTTCTTCCCCGAGGGTAGACTACTGTGACACAACAGTGGTGGTGGTGTTCCCACTGGGGAAGGGAAGGTTCTTCCCCGAGGGTAGACTACTGTGACACAACAGTAGTGGTGGTGTTGTTCCCACTGGGGAAAGGAAGGTTCTTCCCCGAGGGTAGACTACTGTGACAACAGTAGTGGTGGTGGTCCCACTGGGGAAAGGAAGGTTCTTCCCCGAGGGTAGACTACTGTGACAACAGTAGTGGTGGTGTTGTTCCCACTGGGGAAAGGAAGGTTCTTCCCCGAGGGTAGACTACTGTGACACAACAGTAGTGGTGGTGTTGTTCCCACTGGGGAAGGGAAGGTTCTTCCCCGAGGGTAGACTACTGTGACACAACAGTAGTGGTGGTGTTGTTCCCACTGGGGAAGGGAAGGTTCTTCCCCGAGGGTAGACTACTGTGACACAACAGTAGTGGTGGTGTTGTTCCCACTGGGGAAGGGAAGGTTCTTCCTCGAGGGTAGACTACTGTGACACAACAGTAGTGGTGGTGTTGTTCCCACTGGGGAAGGGAAGGTTCTTCCTCGAGGGTAGACTACTGTGACACAACAGTAGTGGTGGTGTTCCCACTGGGGAAGGGAAGGTTCTTCCCCGAGGGTAGACTACTGTGACACAACAGTAGTGGTGGTGTTGTTCCCACTGGGGAAGGGAAGGTTCTTCCCCGAGGGTAGACTACTGTGACACAACAGTAGTGGTGGTGTTGTTCCCACTGGGGAAGGGAAGGTTCTTCCCCGAGGGTAGACTACTGTGACACAACAGTAGTAGTGGTGTTGTTCCCACTGGGGAAGGGAAGGTTCTTCCCCGAGGGTAGACTACTGTGACACAACAGTAGTGGTGGTGTTGTTCCCACTGGGGAAGGGAAGGTTCTTCCCCGAGGGTAGACTACTGTGACACAACAGTAGTGGTGGTGTTGTTCCCACTGGGGAAGGGAAGGTTCTTCCCCGAGGGTAGACTACTGTGACACAACAGTAGTAGTGGTGTTGTTCCCACTGGGGAAGGGAAGGTTCTTCCCCGAGGGTAGACTACTGTGACACAGTAGTAGTGGTGTTCCCACTGGGGAAGGGAAGGTTCTTCCCCGAGGGTAGACTACTGTGACACAACAGTTGTAGTGGTGTTGTTCCCACTGGGGAAGGGAAGGTTCTTCCCCGAGGGTAGACTACTGTGACACAACAGTAGTAGTGGTGTTGTTCCCACTGGGGAAGGGAAGGTTCTTCCCCGAGGGTAGACTACTATGACACAACAGTAGTGTTGTTGTTCCCACTGGGGAAGGGAAGGTTCTTCCCCGAGGGTAGACTACTGTGACACAACAGTAGTAGTTGTGTTGTTCCCACTGGGGAAGGGAAGGTTCTTCCCCGAGGGTAGACTACTGTGACACAAAAGTAGTAGTGGTGTTCCCACTGGGGAAGGGAAGGTTCTTCCCCGAGGGTAGACTACTATGACACAACAGTAGTAATGGTGTTGTTCCCACTGGGGAAGGGAAGGTTCTTCCCCGAGGGTAGACTACTGTGACACAACAGTAGTGGTGTTCCCACTGGGGAAGGGAAGGTTCTTCCCCGAGGGTAGACTACTGTGACACAACAGTAGTGGTGTTCCCACTGGGGAAGGGAAGGTTCTTCCCCGAGGGTAGACTACTGTGACACAACAGTAGTAGTGGTGGTGTTCCCACTGGGGAAGGGAAGGTTCTTCCCCGAGGGTAGACTACTGTGACACAACAGTAGTGGTGGTGGTCCCACTGGGGAAGGGAAGGTTCTTCCCCGAGGGTAGACTACTGTGACACAACAGTAGTGGTGGTGGTCCCACTGGGGAAGGGAAGGTTCTTCCCCGAGGGTAGACTACTGTGACACAACAGTAGTAGTGGTGTTCCCACTGGGGAAGGGAAGGTTCTTCCCCGAGGGTAGACTACTGTGACACAACAGTAGTAGTGGTGTTGTTCCCACTGGGGAAGGGAAGGTTCTTCCCCGAGGGTAGACTACTGTGACACAACAGTAGTAGTGGTGTTGTTCCCACTGGGGAAGGGAAGGTTCTTCCCCGAGGGTAGACTACTATGACACAACAGTAGTGTTGTTCCCACTGGGGAAGGGAAGGTTCTTCCCCGAGGGTAGACTACTGTGACACAACAGTAGTAGTGGTGTTCCCACTGGGGAAGGGAAGGTTCTTCCCCGAGGGTAGACTACTGTGACACAACAGTAGTAGTGGTGTTCCCACTGGGGAAGGGAAGGTTCTTCCCCGAGGGTAGACTACTATGACACAACAGTAGTAATGGTGTTGTTCCCACTGGGGAAGGGAAGGTTCTTCCCCGAGGGTAGACTGTGACACAACAGTAGTGGTGTTCCCACTGGGGAAGGGAAGGTTCTTCCCCGAGGGTAGACTACTGTGACACAACAGTAGTGGTGTTCCCACTGGGGAAGGGAAGGTTCTTCCCCGAGGGTAGACTACTGTGACACAACAGTAGTAGTGGTGGTGTTCCCACTGGGGAAGGGAAGGTTCTTCCTCGAGGGTAGACTACTGTGACTCAACAGTAGTGGTGTTCCCACTGGGGAAGAGAAGATTCTTCCTCGAGGGTAGACTACTGTGGCACAGCGTTAGTCGTGGTGTTCCCACTGGGGAAGGGAAGGTCCTTCCTCGAGGGTAGACTACTGTGACACAGCAGTAGTGGTGGTGTTCCCACTGGGGAAGGGAAGGTTCTTCCTCGAGGGTAGACTACTGTGACACAGCGTTAGTCGTGGTGTTCCCACTGGGGAAGGGAAGGTCCTTCCTCGAGGGTAGACTACTGTGACACAGCGTTAGTCGTGGTGTTCCCACTGGGGAAGGGAAGGTCCTTCCTCGAGGGTAGACTACTGTGACACAGCAGTAGTGGTGGTGTTCCCACTGGGGAAGGGAAGGTTCTTCCTCGAGGGTAGACTACTGTGACACAGCAGTAGTGGTGGTGTTCCCACTGGAGAAGGGAAGGTTCTTCCTCGAGGGTAGACTGTGACACAGCAGTAGTGGTGATGTTCCCACTGGGAAAGGGAAGGTTCTTCCTCGAGGGTAGACTACTGTGACAAGTGTTGGCCACACTGGGGAAGGGGAGGTTCTTCCTCGAGGGTAACTTCTGTGATACAGCAGTGGTGGTGTTTCCACTAGGGAAAGGAAGGTTCTCTTACCCTTGAGATGCCCAACTTTCCACAGGACGCTAGTCATACTAAGAACCAGGATATGAAATTACATAAATGGTGGGGGACATCCCCCTTTCGTTTAAAGGCAGTGAAACGTGGCTAATGAATTAGATATATGGACAAAGTATGTTGAATGCACCAAATTGACTTTCAAATTGTTTTGCTTACCTTGTAATAAGGATTTCTGTGTTGATGGGCGTTTGTTGAAGGCGCTAAATAATCAGCTCTAGTGCTTGTAAACAATACAGATACTATACCACTATATCTTCTACAGAATATCTTTGCTACAGGTTGTGCGGGCGTCGCTGTGGGTTATCCCTTCGACACCGTAAAGGTAAGACAGTATCTCCTTTGCTACCATAACTGTCCCTCACCACAAAGTCTGCCTTGCATACGCTCGTAAGGCATTGCTTAATTAAATGTGCTTCGTGTGCCTCAAGTCATCTCGCAGCTTACTGCTTAATACTAGTCTCCTGTTATTAGAAACAACACTGTGCACCTCTCGTGTTAACACTGCCATAACTGCTACAAGCTACACTTACCGAAATTTAGCTTGCCATTTCATTGTGTATGTTTACACAGTTTTACAAAACCTACTGCATCATTGTGGATATCTGAAGAATTCTGTTTCTTTATTTTTATTAGAAATAAAAGTTTAGTAGAAACGGATGCGCTGTTATGACTTACAATAGCAGTGTCAGTTTCTCTTGCCAAAGTCTGTGCTTCGATGTGAATGTTAAATAGAAAGGTTCCTCCTGGTGCTCACATTTTCTCAATACTCCTTTCAAACTTAAGTGTAATCTACAAAGGTGACTGTATATACATTGAGGTCACTTAAATCTGTATTAAAGGGATTAACTTTTTGAATAGTTATAGCATGTAGGTGAATTAAAGCTTAAAAGACCTTTCATGCAGCCGATAGGCTTCAAGCCTATGAAACCAACTAACATTCTTCTAGACGCCAAAGAATAGTTACTAATAGTTTTATTGACTAGAAACTTTAGTTCAATGAGCGAAAATACAACTAAATTACTTAATGGTTTACTTTGGTTATACCGTTTACATTTTTTTTTGTAGCCTGGAGGCCACTCTTTCATTGCAGTTTTCCCATCGTGCTCCCTATATATCCGTGGAAAATTTCTAGCAAATGCAAGTCTTTGCAGGGTCGCCAGACACGCTTATATGGTAGGTCACAACAAAAATGTATTAGTCTCCATCTTCGCGTTAGTACATACGATCTTGCCCGGTCGATGCTGGGTTACCTTGCCGTGTTAACAAGATTGGAAATACCTAGTATGACTAACCCAGGATCCCCTTCCCCTCCATTCATTGGTTTAAATAGCTGGGATTTTCCTCGTTCGTTTAATTTTGTCTCGAGGGGTTAAGGGAGTGGTCACCTGCCGGCCGAAGTGCCTAGGTGGTCCACATCGCCCAAATGGGATGGGATCATCATGTGGTCTTCAGGTGAACCATCTGGTGGCACAGTTGGTGGTGTATCCGATAGCTGTGTGGTGGCGGAAGTATTACCCGAGATGACCTGCTTCTAGGGATGTTGACTGACATGTAACTCGGCGTTCTTGCCGGTTCACCCTTAATAATTACTATCTGAATGTTGCTGGTGCTGCGTCTCACTAGGTGTTTTTTACTAAGCCTTTCTCTGTTAGTTCTGGGAGAGCTATCATGAGGCTGTGCTCTGGAGAGAATAAAGGGTGGTCCCGAAAGAGTCATCACTGCTTGTTGCAGTAGTGTTGGATGCGAGGACTAGTGACGAGGTACTGACGCTTTTTCAGTCACCTGGTGGTTTCTCTTTTCCATCTTTTACTGCACTATTGCTCACCTCTCTTCCATGTCAGATAGGAAAAAATGTAATGCAAGCCATAACTCCAACTCCCTTCCCTGGTGCTCCAAGATACGTGATTCTAGATTACCCCTGTGTGGACATGGTTTTTGGCAATGACCTAGAGCCAGCCTCAGCCGGGCAGCTGGTTTTCGTTTCTGGCCCTGGGTCTGATATTACTCCTGTTTCAGATGTTGACTTGGAAGACATCCAAGTGTCAGGCTCCTGGTGTTTTCTTGGACAGTGACGGGAGTACTTTCCTCCCATCATGAGTCTTAAGAGTTGTGGTTTTGTTAAGTATACTGGTTAAGACTGATGTTGTTACCTGATTTGATGGCTTAGTGTTGGGGGCGCAGGGCCCCTTTGTTGGTGCCTTAGGACACTTGACTTTCCACTCCAGAGTTATTGAACGGGAATTTCAGGAGAGCCAAATGTCCATGTTTATCAGTCTGGCTACTGCCAGGTTTCAAGCTGATAAGTTTGAAACAGTAAAAGCGCAATGAAGGGTGATCTTGCAATAGACATCTGGTGAAAAAAAGCTTCTGGCTATAGGCACGCTTGTGCTCTTTTATCGTGGTGACTCTGTGGAGATTGTGCTTGCCACTGTCTTTGTTGCTTGTGCATGAGGATTTGGAGAACATTAAGCTTCTCAGTTCTGAAGTGGCTCCAGTTCGAAGAATTTGGAAGGTGAGTGGTGTTCTAGTGAGCACGAATTCACTGGTCCTCACATCGGACCAGTTGAGCATACCTCTCTACCTGATTATTGGGCGGAGGGAACTGGATGTTCAGTGTCCTTCCCTTGTACAGTGTTTGAAGTGTCAGAAGTTTGGTCACCAGAAGTCTAAGATGACCCAAAATATGTTGCTTGTTGAAGAGACTTTAACACTACTTATTCATGTCTTGCAGTGTCCTAACTCTTGTGGTCTCTGGACTGCGGCTTCTAAGTGTCTGTGGTCAGAAAAAGTTGGCTTCTCTTCCTGCCCTCCATGGATGGTGCCTGAGATGCATTTTTGTCGGCAGTAGATGGGGACCCTAAGTGTCGAGCCCTGGTGATGCCCTTGTCTAATTTCCTGGAGCATTATTCGATTCATAAATCAGATCTTTAATGATGAGTGTAAAAGCGAGGGTAGTGATGGCTTTCTGTGATTGCTAGTGGGAATTTTTATTGTGTGGTTATCAAGAGTTGTGTGGTGGGCACTGCTGAGTTAACTGCAAGCGTCACTGCTCTTTGTCCTGATAGCTGGCTTAGGTGGTTAAGGTTCACTGTGTACTCAGATTCCAAGTGAGCTTTGTTTGCCCTAGCCCAGTATGCTTCTGTCCTGTGGTCCAAAAGATCCATGAGTGGTCGGCACTTCTCTGTACTCAACACAAGGATTAGTGTTCAAGGAAATGAATGAGCGGATGCAAAGGCTGTTGTTGCGAACCCACTCTACAATAGACTTTTTGCCTTACAAAGACTTCATGGGCCATATCCACATATATGTCTCAAGGACATAAATTTGGATATGGCCCAATCTGCAGGGCCCTTTATGGTGTTCAGCAAATCACGGGTATTGGGGCCTCCTTCCTTCAGCAAAAAGTCACTTTCGAGACGAATCTCTGAGGATCTGGCATACTTCTCTCCCCGTAGGCTTCTGTTTGCATGTGCTGTCCCACTGTGTAGACTGTGAGGTACCCCAGACTGTGGACTATACCTTAACAGTTAGCTCTCTGCTTAGGCTTTTCTGCCTTCATTTTTTTTTTTATAATTACCGCGGTGCCTGTAGGGATATAGTGGAACTTTTAGGGAGTCTTGTGACATTACTAATTTAACGGGTTTTGTAACTGATGTAGGTTGTTGTGATAGTACTTGTGTTCGTTGTCTCTCTTGTATGTATAATGTTTTGTTATGTCCCTGAAACAGTGACTGACTTGGGCAACATGTGTTACAAATGTCTACTACTACTTAGTACTATTACTGACTACTACTACATACTACTACATCTGCTACTACTACTACTACTACATCTGCTACTACTACTACATACTACTACATCTGCTGCTACTACTACTACATACTACTACTACATACTACTACATCTGCTACTACTACATACTCTGGTGGCCTGGTGGTTAACGCTCTCGCTTCACACGGTGAGGGCCTGGGTTCGATTCCCAGCCAGAGTAGAAACATTGGACGTGTTTCTTTCCACCTGTTGTCTATGTTCCCCATCAGTAAAATGGGTACCTGGGTGTTAGTCGACTTGGGTGTTAGTCGACTGGTGTGGGTCGCATCCTGGGACACTGACCTAAGGAGGCCTGGTCACAGACCGGGCCGCGGGGGCGTTGACCCCCGGAACTCTCTCCAGATAAACTCCAGATAAACTACTAGTACATACTACTACTACATACTACTACTACATACTACTACTACATACTACTACATACTACTACTACATACTACGTACTACTACTACATACTACTACTACATACTACTACTTCGTACTACTACTACATACTACTACGTACTACTACGTACTACTACATACTACTACGTACTACTACTACATACTACTACTATGTACTACTACTACTACATACTACTACATCTGCTACTACTATGTACTACTACGTACTACTACATACTACTACTGCGTACTACTACTACATACTACTACATACTACTACATCTGCTACTACTACGTACTACTACTACATACTACTACATCTGCTACTACTACTACGTACTGCTACATACTACTACTACATACTACTACTACATACTACTACGTACTACTACTACTACATACTACTACATACTACTACTACATCTGCTACTACTACGTACTACTACATACTACTACATACTACTGCGTACTACTACTACGTACTACTACATACTACTACATCTGCTACTACGTACTACTACTACATACTACTACATCTGCTACTACTACGTACTACTACTACATACTACTACGTACTACTACATACTACTACTACATACTACTACATACTACTACGTACTACTACTACATACTACTACTACATACTACTATGTACTACTACTACATACTACTACGTACTACTACGTACTACTACTACGTACTACTACTACTACATACTACTACGTACTACTACATACTACTACTACATACTACTACGTACTACTACATACTACTACTACATACTACTACGTACTACTACTACGTACTACTACTACGTACTACTACTACATACTACTACTACGTACTACTACTACATACTACTACTACGTACTACTACGTACTACTACTACATACTACTACATACTACTACATACTACTACTACATACTACTACATACTACTACTACATACTACTACTACGTACTACTACTACATACTACTACTACGTACTACTACGTACTACTACTACATACTACTACATACTACTACTACATACTACTACGTACTACTACATCTGCTACTACTACATACTACTACTACATACTACTACATACTACATACTACTACTACATACTACTACTACTACATACTACATACTACTACTACATACTACTACTACATACTACATACTACTACTACATACTACTACGTACTACTACTACATACTACATCTGCTACTACGTACTACTACTACATACTACTACATCTGCTACTACGTACTACTACTACATACTACTACATCTGCTACTACGTACTACTACTACGTACTACTACTACATACTACTACATCTGCTACTACGTACTACTACATACTGCTACATACTACTACTACATACTACTACTACATACTACTACTACATACTACTACTACATACTACTACTACATACTACTACTACATACTACTACTACATATACTACTACTACATGCTACTACATCTGCTACTACGTACTACATACTACTACGTACTACATACTACTACGTACTACATACTACTACGTACTACTACATACTACTACTACATACTATACTACATACTACTACTACATACTACTACATCTGCTACTACTACATACTACTACATCTGCTACTACTACGTACTACTACATACTACTACTACTACTACTACATACTACTACATACTACTACATACTACTACATACTACTACGTACTACTACTACATACTACTACATACTACTACATACTACTACTACATACTACTACATACTACTACTACATACTACTACGTACTACTACGTACTACTACTACGTACTACTACTTCGTACTACTACTACGTACTACTACTACATACTACTATTACTACTACATACTATTACTACTACTACATACTAATACTTTTACTACATACTAATACTACTACATACTAATACTACTACATACTAATACTAACTACTACTACTACTTACTACTACTACTACTACTTTCTACTACTACTTACTACTATTACTACTACTTGCTGAAGTAGTAGTAGTGAAAGGACTGGTGTTCGTAGAGGTAGGGTAGGTCTGAGGACAAGAAAAGGAGCACTGCAAGAGAGATAAAGACCCACAAGGGGCAGGACCAAAAACACGGAGGAAGGGAAAAAAAAAACTGAAGGACAAAGCACTAGGTAGAAGAAAAGAAAAGGAAAAGAGATAAGATAAAGGTAAGGAGAAGAGGTAGGGGGGGGGGAAGAAAGGATCATGTTAAGTCACGAGTGTTCTGAAGTTTTGGTATCGTCCGCAAATAATACAATACTGTGGCAAGTATTTTTATCTGCTGTAATAAGGAACAGAGCCGCTAGGACTCTGCCTTGGGATATGAAGATGTTTATTTCGGTAATGCAAGTATCTGATCTGTTTCTTACTGTGTTCTGTCAGACTTTGAAGCAGAAGACTTCTCATATCTGAGGGACTTATCTCCTCAAACTACAACTTCAAGGTTGATGGATTGATGCTTCATGTTTATTTCTTCACTGTTTCTGCTGTCTCCACATTTGGTCATCTCTGTATTCAAATACACAGAATTTTTAAAAGGATATACATAGTCTTACAATGAGTCTCCAACAAAAATGTTAGGTAAGGTAAAGTTTTAGTTGCTCCACTATGGAAGAATCAAGGCAACAATGAAACGAAATTCAGGACAAATTCTGATTAATCAGCAGAGCGAAGTTCCATGTGCGAGACTTAGGAGCAGATATATCGGAACTTGCATTCAAGGATGCCATAATATTGCTCTTGCTGTCCCAAGGAAAATGATACGCTGGATTATTCATTGATACTTTTCAAGTCGCCTGTTCTCTCTAGGCTCGAATACTGATGTGTATTAGCGACACCCTTCAAAGTACGCGAAATCTCTGAGCTGGAAAATGTGCGGAGAAACTTTACTGCCTGTGTATATTAAGTCAAACAGCTAAATTAATGAGGAAACTTAAGCCCTTTAAAATGTATTCCTTGGAACATATGCGAGAAAAGTAAATCGTTACCTACACCTGAAAAATCCTGAAGGGACTGGTCCAAGGTCTTTCTTGTGTTCTTAGGAACACATGAGACTGCAAACGGTACAAAGTACCTCCAGTAGAAAACGTGGGTGCGACGCTGAGAGTGAACTCGAGGAGTGTCGGAGGTCCCCGACTTCCTGGCTGTCTTCAAGAAGGAACTTCACAAGTTCCTCAGATCAGTTCCTGTCCAACCCTGCTGTGGTTCGTACGTTGGTTAGTTAAGGTCTCAATCCACCTGGAGGCCTCCTGTGGTAGCGTGTCGCGGGGGAGCTGACACCAGAACACATCCTTCAGGTGTGTGGGCGAAACTTTTCGAAGATAAAAATACCTCACTGATGCATGTGCGTCTTTCTCATAGCATTGGTGTTTGATGCTGCTAGCAAACCAGTTGTACTTTGCTCTTGAGCTGCTAAATTCTCAGAGTTTGTTTAATGTAAATTTTTTACACGACTCATCCGCTGCAGTGACACTAAGAGCTGATACTGGGCTACCCAAGACTGAGAATCTGGAATCACTCGAAATTTTTTCGATGAAATTTTTCAGTATAGTAGTCGAGTCAGCATTTTTGAGACCAGAGAATTTCTTGCATTAAAACGTAAAGTTGTCTTGCAAGATATATTAAATAAAGAAGTGGAATTTTATTGATAAGTTATTTCCATCAAATGATACCTGGAGGGTGTTTCGGGGGTCATCGCCCCCGTGACCCGGTCCATGACGAGGCCTCGTGGGGGGATCAGGGCTTGATCAACCAGGCTGTTACTGCTGGACGCATGAAAACCGCAACCCGGCTGGTAGGAGTTATCTAATCAATAACTTGTTTTTAAGAGATGCTACCCAGTATTTATTTTTCAGCATACGCGCACATTCTGGATGAACTTGTGATCTGGTAGTTCATTTTGTTTATGAAGCAGCTGCAGTTTACTGCAGGCTGGAGGGGTGTGGCTGGAGGGGTGTGGCTGGAGGGGTGTGGCTGGAGGGGTGTGGCTGAAGCGGCTTATTATTTGCCTATAGTTAGCAATGATAGTTTTTTATTACTCTGTTCCAGAATACAACCATGGACAACTTGTTAAGTTAATGGTGTGTGTTTGTGTATTGTATTTGTGTATGTGTTGTATTTGCGTATGTGTTGTGTGTAAAACACCCGCTAAATCGTGAGGTATTGTTAATTTCACTATTTTACGCACGTGTAATATTTTAAAAGTATCGGCTGATATCGGTACTTTGCAGGTACCATAAAAATGGCCTATACTCGCCTTAATCCATGCTTGGCTAAACCTCTGCTTTTAAGCAAGCACACTTGTTGCAAAGCTTTTTATTTCAGATTTTTTATATGTTGCCGAAGCGGCTAGTTTGTGCATCCCTTATCCATCCCCTGTTGACCGTAGTAGGCCTAATAAGGCCTAGGTACTAGGGCCCCTACCCCAAAAATGTTAATGTTTTCTTTGCCTAACCTGAATAATTCAGGTAATTACATCAACAAATAGCTACTCTGACACAAAGGCATTGCCACTGGTAGGCGGGACTCCCCAGTGGAAGTAGGAACCTTGATACAGAGGACATCACAACCGACTTGCTAACTCCTGGTCATGACCTACTTCCACTGGGGAATCCCGCGTACTAGTGACAACGCTTTCGTCTGTTACACATCCTCGGACTCCAATATACATGTATCGAGCTTCAGGCCTGTGCCTCAGGTTCTGAAAGAAAGGACTTAATTTTAAATGACTTCTTGCTAATTGAACAGTTTTACCTATTCGGCACGAGAGAGAGAGAGAGAGAGAGAGAGAGACACACAGACACACACACACACACACACACACACACACACACACACACACACACACACACACACACACACCGACACACACACACACACCGACACACACACACCGACACACACACACACACACCGACACACACACACACACACACCGACACACACACACACACACACACACCGACACACACACCGACACACACACCGACACACACACACACACACACACACACACACACCGACACACACACACACACACACACACACACACACACACACACACACCGACACACACACACCGACACACACACACCGACACACACACATCTCAGTAGTAGTAACCAGTTACCAGTAACCAGTGTACCGTTGACTCAACGACCAACCGTCTCTGCCTGAGTCACTATCTGAACTCATATTGCGCTGACCTGGCATTATTCAAAGACCCTCTATGGGTACGTGGGCGGCCAGCCAGTCAGTCAGTGTTAGGAGTGTGAGCAAGGAGGCAGGCCACGGCTGTAAGGGCGCCACCCACCTTATCTGTAATTATATGCACTACCAGCCTACGTGAGTATTTCTTACCTAATCCACGTGTCGAACTCCCACATGATAAATGGTGGCAGCGGTGGGATTGATGAGGAACAATGGTGGATTTAGAGATCTTGTACAAGGTGCACAAATTTTCAAGAATTTCATTACAGAATTCACCTCCATTATCTGTTACTAGTGACTTAGGGGTGGTATGCCTGCAGATAATGCGTTCTTTAAACGCTTTAGCTACTGTCTCGGCAGTCTTATCTGCAATAGGAACTAACTCACAATATCTGGTGAAATGGTCTACCATAACACACAGATGTTTGTTGCCTTGGAGGGAACATTGGAAATTAGTTAACAAATCTAGCGCAACTCTTTCCCACGGTTCGCTAGTAGTTGGATATACTTGGATTGGATTAGGACCATTAGCATTGCCTTTATGTTGCATGCAGACACTACATTTCTTAACATACTCAGAAATATCAGTTGCCATTCGAGGCCAAAAGTATTTCAATCTGGCTTGTTTTACTGAACGATCCATACCAGGGTGTGCAACACCTGGTACATCGTGAACTAGCTGTAAGGCTACATTCACTAGTGACTGTGGAATTACTAACTGGTATACTCTTCTGCTAGGAGTACCCAACTCGGCTGTTCGATACAGTAATTCTTGGTTCATGACAAAGTCACTGATGGGTGCTGGTGGCTTTACAGTAAGAATGAGATCTTCCTGGAGAAGGAATCGAATCACACCAGACCACATGGGATCTATTCTTTGTGCAGTTTTGACATCCTCGACAGTAAATGGAGGATCTGCAGTAACTACACTAATGTGTCGCGATAAAGCATCAGCGACTACATTTGACTTGCCAGGTAAATGTTCAAAAGTGGGACTGAACTCTTGGATAGTTAAGGTCCATCTGGCTAACCTTCCAGTAGGCTGTTTGTTCTGGAATAAAGGTAACAGTTCTTCCTTACTGGAGGAAAGAACAAACTCGGTGGAGTGGATGACTCCCCCCGGTTGAAAAAATTAACGCTATAACACGCAATATGAGCAAGGGAGAACGAATCTACTATCTCAAACTGCAAACACAGGAGAAAAGAAATGAACACGGTGAACAATGCTGATATTCAATCTGAGTCGCACACAGTGACACGAGGTATCAGCTATAAAGAAACTACACTTACAACGTTAACATGTGAAAGTTATTCGAGAAATAACTTCTTACAATGCACTGATTACTGTCAACTAGGATGGGATCACCATCTGAAACACAAGGAACAACAACAGACACTCTAGTGAGAACACTTGCTGTAACAGAGACGTCTTTCTGCAGACAGCATGTCACATCAACAAGAGATGGCATTACTAGTTGCAAGTAATCGTTTTCTGACAAGGCATCCCCTGTGGAGAAACTACTACTCGAACTAGCAGTCATTGCAGGGATAGGCTGTGCACTCAAGGCAGTCTGAGTGTCCCCGGACACTTGAGGCAACGGAACACTATCCTGCAAGTCTGAAGGTATAGGTGGAACACAGACGGGAATGACAGAATTACTAGTGCCTGACCGCTCGGCTACGTTAATAAGTAATTCACGGATCTATAGGAACTTAATCTGAACTTCACATTTCGCAGCACTTTAACAAATCTCAGATACAAGCTGTGAGAACAAACACATTGCTCAAGGGCTAGGTATTGTCTTTCAGTCAGTAAGGGAATTTTGGTACTGTGGACTGATTCATATTGACTTTGACTGGAATGATACACTAAGTGAACGTTCAAAAGTGACTGGGACATCTTCTCAGTGAAAATACTGAAGGGCATAAGTCAAGAAAAATGGAAAGAATGACACAATAAGCTTAAATGGAAGAAAATGCTTAACTATTCTGCATAAGTAATTAAAAATTGACAAGTTACACAGTAAGCAAAGAACTCACACAAGAAGAATATGCAATTTAACAAACACTGAAAATCAAGAGAACTTGTACTTTGCTCAAATCTAATTTGCTCAACTTTTACTTTAAATTGAATAAATGGCACAGTGAGTTGTCTTTACTTTCAATGCAACAAGGAAATACACAATAAAATGATAAAATGGACTCAATAAACTTGTGCAAAAATTAAAACAAACACACAATTCACTGAAATAAAAAAAAATAAAATGACACAGACAGAATAAAATACTATGCACAGAACAGAGCATAAGAAACTGCACTGTAATAAACTGTAGCAATATGAGTTCAATCCCACCGCTGCCACCATTTATCATGTGGGAGTTCGACACGTGGATTAGGTAAGAAATACTCACGTAGGCTGGTAGTGCATATAATTACAGATAAGGTGGGTGGCGCCCTTACAGCCGTGGCCTGCCTCCTTGCTCACACTCCTAACACTGACTGACTGGCTGGCCGCCCACGTACCCATAGAGGGTCTTTGAATAATGCCAGGTCAGCGCAATATGAGTTCAGATAGTGACTCAGGCAGAGACGGTTGGTCGTTGAGTCAACGGTACACTGGTTACTGGTAACTGGTTACTACTACTGAGACACACACACACACCGACACACACACCGACACACACACACCGACACACACACACACACACACACACACCGACACACACACACACACACACCGACACACACACACCGACACACACACACACCGACACACACACACCGACACACACACACACACCGACACACACACACACACCGACACACACACACACCGACACACACACACACCGACACACACACACACCGACACACACACCGACACACACACCGACACACACACACACACACACACCGACACACACACACACACACCGACACACACACACCGACACACACACACACACACACACACACACACACACACACACACACACACACAACCGACACACCGACACACACACACCGACACACACCGACACACACACACACACACACACCGACACACACACACACACACACACACACAGATGAGGTGAAGAAACTGCTAAGGGACATCGATACCTCAAAGGCAATGGGACCGGACAACATCTCCCCGTGGGTCCTTAGAGAGGGAGCAGATCTGTTGTGCGTGCCACTTACCACAATCTTCAACACATCCCTGGAAACTGGGCAACTACCTGAGGTATGGAAGACGGCAAATGTAGTTCCCATTTTTAAAAAAGGAGACAGAAAAGAGGCACTAAACTATAGACCTGTGTCATTGACGTGTATAGTATGCAAAATTATGGAGAAGATTATCAGGAGGAGAGTGGTGGAGCACCTGGAACGGAACAGGAGTATAAATGCCAACGAGCACGGATTCACGGAAGGCAAATCCTGTGTCACAAACCTTCTGGAGTTTTATGATAAAATAACAGAAGTAAGACAAGAGAGAGAGGGGTGGGTTGATTGCATCTTCTTGGACTGCAAGAAGGCCTTTGACACAGTTCCTCACAAGAGATTAGTGCAGAAGCTAGAGCATCAGGCGCATATAACAGGAAGGGCACTGCAATGGATCAGAGAATACCTGACAGGGAGGCAACAACGAGTCATGGTACGTAATGATGTATCACAGTGGGCACCTGTGACGAGCGGGGTCCCACAGGGGTCGGTCCTAGGACCAGTGCTATTTTTGGTATATGTGAACGACATGACGGAAGGGTTAGACTCAGAAGTGTCCCTGTTTGCAGATGATGTGAAGTTAATGAGGAGAATTAAATCTGATGAGGACCAGGCAGGACTTCAAAGAGACCTGGACAGACTGGACACCTGGTCCAGCAAATGGCTTCTCGAATTTAATCCTGCCAAATGCAAAGTCATGAAGATAGGGGAAGGGCACAGAAGACCACAGACAGAGTATAGGCTAGGTGGCCAAAGACTGCAAACCTCACTCAAGGAGAAAGATCTTGGGGTGAGTATAACACCGAGCATGTCTCCGGAAGCACACATCTATCAGATAACTGCTGCAGCATATGTGCGCCTGG